>NW_015150624.1:676430-680453 GCF_000732505.1 Cyprinodon variegatus
TATATATATATATATAAATATATATACACCTCCTGTTACTCTTGGCTGGTTTCTTGTTGTTACTTGGCTCCCCATGTATGTTTTCCCCTGATGTTTCCTGGTTTCTGGTTTTCTGTATTTTGGTTCTTGGGTTTTTTTTTCTGTTGCCTTTTTTCATTAACTAAGCTAAACTCATTTCTGCATTTGGGTCCCCAACCAACCTTCATCTAACCTGACATTTTGGTAATCAGGGGATTGTAATTGTACTTTTTAAGTCAGATAGATCATGTGGTAACTTTACACTAAATACATCACAGACTTTGCCTACTTGTCCGAGTTAAACTGTTGTTTGATCAATTGGAGTGTAATGCAAAGTAAGTTTATTTATATAGCACAAATCAGTACTTGGACAATTCATATTGCTTTACATGAATTAGATAATAAAATATAAGGAAAAAAAAACATTTGTGAAACAAACAAAACAACTGGAACACAAAAAAGCAGAATAAAAGCAGGTAAACAAATGATCAAAGCAGGTAGAGAAGAAAATAAAACAGTTGGATCACAACCCTAAACTAATATCTCATCTAATCAGTTTAACTTCAACAGTCAAAGACAGCTCTAAACAAATGGATTTTTAACTTTTACTTAGAAGAACTCAGGCTCTCAGCACTTTTACAGTCTTCTGGGAGTTTGTTCCAGATAAGTTGAGCAATGCTGTTTCTCCATGTCTGGTTCTAGTTCTGGGTGTTCAGAGTAGGCTTGAACTAGAACACCTGAGTGGTCTTGGAGGTTGATACACTGAAACAAATCTGTTATGTATTGAGGTGCTGATCCATTCAGTGATTTATAGACTAACAGAAGGATTTTAAAGTATATTCTCTGAGCTACAGGGAGCCAGTGTCAGGACTTCAGAACAGGGCTGATGTGCTCTACTTTCTCAGTTCTAGTGAGAACACTGGCAGCAGCATTTTGGATCAGTTACAGCTGTCTGGACATTTTAGGCAAACTTACTGTTGCAGTAATCAATTCTACTAAAGTTAAATGGATGAATTTTTTTTTTTAAACCTGCAAATATTCTTCAGGTGATAAAAGGCTGACTTAGTAACTGCCTTTATGTACCTCTGAAGGTTCAGGTCTGAGTTAATTATGCCACCAAGATTTTGGCCACAATCTTTGGTTTCTAGCTGTAGTAGCTGAAGCTGTGAGCTTACTCTGGATCTCTCCTGCTTTGGTCTGAAGATTTTTACCTCAGTTTTGTTTTGATTCAGTTGTAGAAAAAGATGGTGGATCCACATATTGATCTGTTCTAAGCATCTAACCAACCCTCTGATGGATTCACAGTCACCTGGTGACATTGTGATGTAAAGCTGTGTCATCTGCATAGAAATTGAAACTGATCTTTCTGTTTGCTATAATCTGAGCCAAGGGGAGCATGTAGTTGTTGAATAGGAGGGTCCCCAGAATGGAGCCTTGAGGAGCCCTGCATGTGATTTTTCTAGTCTCTTATTTAAAGTTCACTACTGTTCCCTCTGTGACCTGCTCTAGTCTCTATTTAAACTGCTTGCTTCTAGTCATCGGTGTCAGATTATTAGAGCCTTCAGTGCGAGGTCTCTAGCGTACCTGTTTGTGTTCTGATTGCATGATCCTCATCTGTTCTGCCTTTGGACCTTTTAGCCTTCCCTGTTTCTCTTTCGGATCTGTTTGCCTGACCTGTCTTCAGACTCCTGCTATTTTCTGCTTGTGGACATACCTACTGACTTCGCCTTGGATATCTCCTTGGTACCTCTTCGGATATTTGTTCTTCTGGCCTGGACTCCTGTTGCTTCATCTTCCTGATAGTCCTGCCTTCCTTCGTCCGCTTGGATCTGCTCTTCAGCCAGTTCAGCCATCATTAAGGCTTCGGCTGCCGGAACTCTTTGGGCGGCATTCGACGTGTGCTGTTGGTAGCCATCTGGGTGTATTCTATTCCTTCTTCTGGGCATTGACTGACCTCTTAAGACCAGCTTAGTGACTCACGCTCACACTCACTCGTCCTCAATCAGATTTATGTGGTCGCTTACCTGAGTTGTCCCTCTAACAATTTTCCAGCCTTTGATACCCTAGCTGCTAAATCACAGATCCAGCATTTATTAATAAATGCTTTTGATAATTACAATATGCCTGTCTGTTTGCTTCGAATACTGGGTCCTCTGTTCTGAGCCATGACACCGAATGTATACGGATTACACCTTAATCAGGGCACTCTCCTGATATTTTCCCTCCTCAAACGTCCCTTCTGGTGCATGAGTCGTGCCTTAAGGCATTTATGTAGCTCAATGAGCTCGATCATAGCCTCTTCCAAGAACTGCAAACATGCCTCTGCTTCCTTAATCTGTATTTCGGCATGGTTAATCCTGATTTTGATAACTTTAATCTCATTAATTTCTTTGAGAGTCTCGAAATTTCCTGCCAAAAATCCCGTTGTTCATTCAGAATCTTTACCAAATTTGCCCTATTCAGGGTAAATTAGGAACTTTTTGTCATGACTCCGGGGGCTTGATTCTGCACCCTCTGCTGTATGTTTTAACTCTCTGCCCAGAACATTTAGCTCTGAAGCATAACTTCTCCCTTTCAATGCTGTCTCTGTAAGTCAGGTTTTAGAGATTTTCTGTCTTGTTTCCCTTTTGACATAATTTAACGCCCTTTATGGGTTAGTATTTATCAGTTGGAAAAAAAGAGAAAACTTTGGTCAGGAGCTCGCCATCCAAGCTGCTTCCATGTTGGAGTCATGCGGGAAGTCCCTCTTTGCCCATTTTAGAACCACATTCCATTTGAATGGGAGAATGACTGAATATAGTGTAAAGCACTTTGTAGTCTGCTGATTTAAAAGGGTGCTATATACGTGCAGGGCATTTACCATTTACCATTAGACAAGCTTATCTCTGGCTACTTTTAAAAACTCTTTCTTCTTAGACTGTTGATCAATGTTTGATGGTTTTAAGCTTTATGGATGTTAACAACTGTATGAAAGTGCATTTCTTATTTTCTTGATTTGGGATTATTATTATAACTTACTTTTGTTTGTTTAGAAGTTTGCTCTCTGTGTTTGTTTCTAAGTTCTAAAAAGATTAAACTCAGTTGTTTGGATAATTAGTCTTGATAACAATAGCAAGTATGTGAAATAGCCTCAGAACAGACAGTGGGATAATTCAATTTTATAAAATCACAGATGGACTGTGGATCGTTAGTGGTTACAGCGGCTAGGGCTTCCATGACTAAAGGTCTGGTTTAACATTTCAGTCCAGTGTCCAAAGAATGGGGATGGTTCCATTCAGTAGACTGAGCAGAAGTAGCGGGTGCTACCAGAGGCACTAAGGCTCAAGACTAATCTGGTGCTGTTGGCCTGGGAAACAGGGAGCTTAAATAGGGAAACCGAAACAGGTGGATCTGATGAGGAACAGGGCAGAGCTAGACAGGTGCAGGAAATGTGCAATCAAGCCAGCCATCAGTGCCAAAATCCTGACAGTATGAACAAATCGCAAAAATCCAAACTGCTGTGAAATAGAATGTGCCAATAACAGCATTGAATCTCCAGTGAACCACGTTTGTTGGGCTATTGAGCTAGATTAGTGACTGCTTATATTAACACTAAAAAGGGATTTGGCAATGTAAAATCAAATGCTTAAAAAAAACCCATTGTGGGTTAAAATAAAAAAATGTGAAAAGAAGCATATATAACTGATACAAGACAATGACCTGAAAAGGTAATGATGATACTCTTATTGTATGCTGCTGCTTTTTCAGCAAATACTAAATGTTTTCAGTATTAATGCAGAGATCTTTTATAATACTGTAAGTTTTTACAGTTTAGTTTTAAAGGGATAGTTTGGTATTTTTGACATGAATCTGTATGGCATCCCCATCACCAGTGTCATGCAATCACACTGACTTACCCCTTGCATCGTCCTGTGAGCAGAGTTCTCGTCCAGTTTTGGTCAAGCCAAAAGTAGTCTGGCAGGTTTGCTAGACCCAGCGAAATAAAACGTTTCTCTTCCCAAAACA
>NW_015150624.1:680563-706281 GCF_000732505.1 Cyprinodon variegatus
GATGGGGATGCCATACAGATTCATGTCAAAAATACCGAACTATCCCTTTAAGGGCAGGGTTAAAATTACTTCTCTTCTCCAAGGACATTATGCAATTGACACTCTTCTAAATCACCTGTTGGTTTATACAGATAACAATAAAATTATTAAAAGACCTTTACTTGTAGTTTAGGTGCACTACTTGAACCTGAACCTTCCATCTATGGACTGCAGGTAGAAAGAGAGGAGGGTCCTTCTTTTTAATGCCCGAACAAACCCAACCCCCAACATAGCCGAAGCAGCTCAGGATGATGGTAACATGGTAAACGAAAAATCTCTGCAGTGACACAGATGACTTTTGTATTCGATAAAAGAGTTGCAATGTGAAATTAGAGAATATTGTTAAGGTTTTCAGTTACTGTGTTATTGAAAATTTTTGATTTTTCAGTTTATGATTTCAGCGTGATTGATCTGCATTAAATCTAATTCTTAGTTGTCTATGTAAGCTATCATTGATTAGCCCTGCTAGGCCTCTTGCTTCCTTTGTTGGCACACTGTGAAGGACAAGATTACTTGCGTTCATACAAAATCATGGGGAAAAAACATGCTTTCTGTGAGGTGCCTAGAGCTTGTGTCATTTGCACTTCAAACATGATATACAGGACAGTGATCACAATCCCATATTCACTTCAATTAAGTCTTGTATTCGCTGACTGGAACTTGAGTAAACAAATCTATGAAGATTTTAGAAAAAGGAGTTGCCGCATGCAAGCCCAGCAATGTTAAACAGACAGGTAATATTCCTCAGGATCATTGCATCATCTGGTGTCTGTACTTGTATCACATACCAAAAGGTGATCTGCTAAGTAGGCTTCGAAGATTGGTTGTCATATTGAGGATTAAATCATTTTATATCCTCATTAAAAGTGTTTTTACCACTTGTAAAATAAAATTTGTTGAGCTATTTAAATGGGTCTTTTTTGTTTTGGTTTGGAGGAACTCGATTTTGCAGGTACACATAACCTCTTTAAACTCATTTGTTAATATGAATATGTATAAGATGCATATGGAGACTACTTACACCTATTTTTTTCTTTATTTTCTTTAGTAAAGGTTTCTTTCCAATTAGCTTTTTTTAATGACAATAATGATACAAAACCAAGGACAGAAAATCTGTCATTCACGTTTTCTTATTTTCCAGTATGAAAATATAACCTGCCACTCTATTGCTGCCTAATAACAACTTTTAGACATGTGTGTTTTGTTGCTTTGTAAACCTGATGTCACCCAAATGACCCTCATATGTGTGTCAGGCAAGATAATTGCTGTGCTGTTTGTGACCCAGTTTACTGTAATTATCTGATAGCTTTGTTACGTAACTCTGATCCATCATTGGAAATGTAGAGCAAAAACAGACGACCAGAAAGTAAGGTCAGAACAAATAGAAAAAAAAAGGTAAAATCATATATTGATTAAATTAGTTTGATCAGTTCAAGCTAATTTGTAAGATGTCTTAAACTTTAAGATTTTCTGAACACATTTGTAGTTCTTTAACATGATCATTTCTTTTTCTGAATGCTGATTTTATATTTTCTGTAGTTTTTGCGAACTTTCCTATTTAAACTATAGATAATCAAGATTTTTCCCGCATCGCCATGTACCACACCAGCTTTTTTAAACTTTACTGGTGTTCTCATAGACTCAACAAAACTAGTATTTTATCAAAACATTACTATTTGTCATTTAGTTTATAACATTATTTTTATCCACCTAAAATGAGGGGTTAAGGGTTTATTCACTATTTAAATAATAGCTACATTTTTCCCTAATAAGTAATAATAAGTAAGTAAGTAAACATGATAATTGAGAAAGTTTAAAGGCATTGTGCTTCTTCTCAGGAACAGATGGGAATTATGGGAGTATTAAGAGCTTAGATAAAGAGGCTACAGCTTTTTTCTCAGGTGGGACTTAATCATGTGAGTAGTCTGCTCTAGTCACATTAAACGCAAAGTTGTTTTATTCTCAGGAAAACATTTTATACTTAAACTTGTGACTTACTTCTAGATAAAAAACAAAGAAAATATATTTTTGTTGCTCTGAAAGCCTTATTGCTTCTTCTTTAAAGTATTCCACTGTGATGAGTTATTAAAAACACACAAAAAGCACTTTTTTTGTTTTGTTTTCTTAGTCACAAAATCAAACTTAAATCAGTGTAATTTTTTTGAAACTATTGCTGAATAGTTTATAAGTATTTATTTATAACAGAAAAAAAAATCATTAAAATCTAGATTTGTGCAGTTTCCTCAAACCTGTTATCATTTTTACTGATCAGTTTTGAGTGACATATGTACTAGTTTTCTGACCCCCTGAACCTGCTGGGGCATTAATTTAGATTAGTATGTCACCTCCCAATCTCTGTGTACTACATATTGTGACGTCTGAAGACGAACATTCATGTGTGCATGAACTCACCTGCAGCTGCCATGATGTTTGGGAGGATATTGTGGACTGGAGTTCAGTAGGACAACTGAGGTGGATTAAGGTTTCCATAAAAGAGGCTAGAAAGCCACTGTGGTTTCAAATCATTCCCAGAGAAGAGAGGCAGAGAAGAGTTTGACTTAGAATACTAAGTAAAAGGGAGGAAAACAGTTCAGACTACAATATTCCTTTCAAAAAGATAGAGATTGCAGATCAAGAGGAAATCACTTGCCCCACTGCATGTCCTCTGGCATATCTAGACACAAATATAACACATTTTACCAAAATTAAATATAAAGGTTTGTAAATATTTTTATTCTTTTTTAATGCTTTGTATCTTACAAATGTTTTTGTTTTCCCTTTCTTACACATTTCTGTATCTCTGTTTCTTTAGCATGCTTCTGTTCGTTCTGAAATGCACTCTACTTTTTGCACTCATGGTTGGAGAGGTGCGCACCTGTATGCTGAAGAATCACACCATATGGATTGAGAAGAAAAACTGTTCCCAGTGTGTGGCAATCAACACAACCATCTGCAGTGGCTACTGTTACACAAGAGTAAGAACTGCCTCAGCCACTAACAGACAGACTAATGTTGTTTTATCATTGCTTCTATTGTGTTATTGCAAAAGTGCCATTTTTAGGATTAGCTAAACAGGGGCTGCACTGTTGTGACACAATTTTAAAAGTTTTGCATGTTGCAGGGAGGTCATGAAATCTTTCTGCATGGCGTTTTCAATGTTCTCCCTCTGAGTGTAAAATAGTGCATGACTGTTGGTTTATTTGATTACTCTAAAATGGTGCTTAGAGTGTGTGTGAGCGTTTCCTTAACATCTCTGTTTTGCCCTTTAATGGATTGGCGACCTGTGCAGGATGAACCCAACATCTGTTTCTTCCTGCAGAATGGCAGGAAAGAGCATATGTTGGGTTCATCAACATCTGCTCTGTTGGGTTCATCAACATGTATTGGACTGTGTAACATCACACAGTCCAATAAATATTTGAGATACAAGGGAATTTTGTAAGCTTTTTGAAGTTCTAATCAAAATGGCCCTATCCCTTACAGTCCTTCTTCCTGTTTTCCAGGATACCAATCTTAAGGGCCACTTTGGAAGGGCTTTCATGATTCAGCGGAGCTGTGTGCCTCTCTCTCTGGTGTACCGTCCTGTCTTCATACCTGGTTGTCCTAAGGATGTCGGCTCACAGTTTTATTATCCCTCGGCCCGCTGCTGCAGCTGCAGACGCTGTGACACACGCATGCACCACTGTGTACAACCCAGACCGTACTCATACGATCAGTGCTCCTTAAAACTTGATGGTGATGAGAAAGAGAAGTCGAAACCCTCGGGAAACCTGACAACATGCTAACAAAGCCAGGCAGCAACATGCTAAGTGGATTTATAGATTGATGAGTAGTGTTTGTGCTAATGTTTCTGTATTTTAACATTGCATGTAATATTTTCTGTAGTTTGAAAGTGAAACAGCAATAAAACTCTGTGTTGAGCATGTATTAACATCTCTGAATAATACTACATCAATGGTCATGCTTGTGGTTTTACTTTGTTTCTATTTATTGAAACAGCTTGAAGATGAGATAACTAACTGAGAGTTATGCTTTGCAGCTCAGGTCTATTTCCACCAGCAGATCAGTGTATCTGACAAATCTGGCAATCATTTTCCAATGTCTTCCTAGCACTGTTCATAAACAGGACACAAAGATAATTTAACTCATCTTGAGGCAGAGACTGGCTGCTGTCCAGCAGCCCAGACTTTTTAGGAGAGCTTCGAGGAGCATCATTGTCTAATATTCTAGTCAATATAAAGGGTGGGGGCCTGTTTTAGACTGAAAGGACAAGGTTAAAATTTTTAACCTTTGGAGTGAGGACGTTTTTGTTCCTTTCAAGCTATTTTGCCAAGGGTTAGGTTTAGAACTTACGTAGGTGTCAAGTGGGTCAAGGTTGGATATGTAGTAATGGCAATGGTGGTGGCTGCTCAAGTTTAGAAATTTTTAATTTGATAATATTGCTACACAGAGAGTAAATATTAACATGTACAGTGCAAGTTCAAGACATGGAATATATTTGTAAAAAGAAAAACATTACATGCAAACATATCTAAGAGAAAACTAACTCAGGCAATAGTTGTGCTGTACTAACAAAGAGCATGTGATTACATGTGAAGAACATACGTACTCCATGCAGAAACAATCTTTGGCTTGGATTTCTACTCAGGATGTTCCAGCAAGGTAACAGGCCTAAGAACTGCCATCCACACATTCTACCAAATGTTTCCAAAAGCTAGTCTTTGTCTATGAGAGCATTTTCAAACTGTATTTGGAGTATGTTTTCTTCTTTTTTTGTGGTCTTTTTTTCTATGTCGGTATAAGACTTAGTGCTGGACTAATGCAACTGTGGCTAATCTCTATTCCAAGCTTCAACCATCACATTCACTGTTGGCCTTTCCCTTCAGTTCTGGGGTTGATAAAGATATTTTAGTACCAAGATATGTTTATCCCTGAGAGGATTCCCCATCTTCTTCCAGAACAGTGTGAAGGATGCTTCCTTAGTTGCCATCCTTGTGTATTGTTTAAACAAATAAATGGGGGCATCCTCAGGCATCTGGAAACCGGAAGCATAACTAGGACTCATAATTTGTTCACATATATTATAAATAGTATTTCTTTATTATGTCACACTACAAAGAATAATAATCAAGGATAGTTAGCCTAATTTATAACTTCATTTGGATTGCAGTGACAAATAACATTTATGTAGAATTAAATTTGCAATGTACAACAGTTGCATTCTGCCTTTAACCCACCAGTTTGGGAGCAGAATGCAACCTGCAGCGTCCAGGGAGCAATCAAAGGCTCAATGTGTTGCTCAGGGGCCAACAGGCAGTCAGTAGGGTTTGAACCTGATATGTTCAGCCTTCTCATACCCAACAGACTGCCTCCCTGGGTCCCTGAGGAAGAAGGAAGAAGAGTGCTTAAAGTGTTGACTTAAAAAAAAAAACATCCAGTGGTAGGCTTCCAATCAGTAATGTTTTCTCATTTAAAGCTTATCAAACTGTAAAGCTTATAAAACTGAATCTTTATGTTTTAAGTGTTTTAAAATTATTCAAAGGTATAAAATAATATAATGTTAACTTATGAATCTAAACAAACTATGGAAAAAGTTTTCTTATTACTACTGGCTAAAATAAATAAAGATAATCTTAATACTATCTGACATCAAAGAGAAAATGTTTTCTCTGATCTAGTGTGATCAAAACGGCGTATGTTAAAGTTGGTTTTAACTGTAAGTAGTATTCCATTTGTTCTTATGTAAGTTTGTTTTATGCTGGAACAGATGAGCTAGTAACCGGTTGTAAATAAAGTTAGTTCTTACATGGCTGGAAGGTCTATCCTCCAAAGGGGATTTTGCTGAGGTTACAACTAACTCTGGCTCAGTTTTCTGGCTGTAGGGGATGTAGGTGGAGCTAGATGTGATTTATCCTAAATCCAGCTGGGCTGGGTTTCCCTTCCCTATATATAATCCTGAACATCTTTCAACTCTTGCCTTGCTCTGTGTCTCTCAGGGACTCTCAGCCTGCTCTCCTTCCGTGGCCTGCTTTCTATCTCTGACCAACATTTGCACGCACAAACAACCAAGAACCATGGCCCAGCAGCAACAAATTAGGTATGAACTTTACCAGCATGATATGTTGGCTGTATGCGGATACAATATTTTCTGGACTAAATATTTAAGATGAATAAATATGAATATAAAGTCCTGAGTTTGAGAGGCGTTAGATTTTTAATACCAATGTGTAGAATGTATGATTACCCTTGTCAACAAGTTATTTTTAGATGACCGGATTCTCAGAAGCACAGTTAAAATAAAGCATGACACACTATCCATAGACAACACTACAGCACTATAAAGAAAATACTTCGTATGACTTACTTTTTTAAATCAATACTTCAGTTTTTTATTTAGCTTAATTAGTATGTTGAACCTTATCCTCCTGTAATAATCAACTATCACCAAGCCACATTACTGTAAACATCAGCTTTGACTTCTCTTTGTACAGCTTACCTGCCAAACTAATCAATGGAGGGATTGCAGGCATAGTTGGAGT
Source organism: Cyprinodon variegatus (assembly GCF_000732505.1). NCBI lineage: Eukaryota > Metazoa > Chordata > Actinopteri > Cyprinodontiformes > Cyprinodontidae > Cyprinodon > Cyprinodon variegatus. The sequence continues at coordinate 687,142 of NW_015150624.1, forward strand.
CACCTGTGTGTTCCCAATAGACCTGGCCAAGACCCGCCTGCAGAACCAGCGCAGTGGGCAGCAACTGTACAAGAACATGTAAGAAAAAAAAACTGCTCAAATAAAGATAGCAAAGTCCTTATGTTGTGTTGATTTGATAATATCAACCAGCATTCACTAATAAGTTTTTTGTTTCATTTTAGGATGGATTGCCTTGTTAAAACCGTTAAATCAGAAGGGTACTTTGGCATGTACAGAGGTATGTCCGACAATACCTTGATTGAGAGATATTGCAATTATAAGTCTGTTTGAAATGCACATCGTTTTATTAACTAGTTTACTGGCTTGTAGCTTAAACTAGCCTTTCTCGTCTCAACAGACACTTTAAAGGGGCATAATAACATTATATGCTTACTCACAAAAACACACAAAAAAACATTTGATCATGATAATGTAAGGTTATATACACCAAGCATCCATCCTGCTAGTGTTTTCATTCTCTTTTTTTTATCCTAAATAGAATTCCATCTGTAGGTTGACTTAAAGGTATTGTGGAGGATTTTCTCAAATTTTTTAAAAGACCCTTCCTCTCCAATTTAAAATAAAAATGTGCGTGCAAGAGCATGCACAAACCCATTTTTTCCTCTGTTTAAAGGTTGCTGTTCTCATAGCTCATACAATCTTAATGTGTCTGAACGTCCGCCATAACCCCTAAATCCCTCAATCACTATATAGTGTGGGGACTATATAGTGAACTCAGTCAACTTACTGTTCGGACAAATAATCACTTCTTCGTTGGTCCACTGCGCGATATCTGCACCATCTTTGTTATTAGTCGCCGCTGTCGAGCAGCGACAGCCTATGACAACAGCGGACTGCTCTGACAGCAAATTTCATAATGCTTTGCGAGGAAAGCTCTCCGTGCAAAACATTCCGGGATATATCTGCCTCTTCTGAGGCCTTTCTTTTCTTCTCATACACTTCGTAGACACTTTTTCTCCTATGACTTTCGGCCATTTTCAAAGAACCGCAGTGAGAAAGGTGAGCTTCAATGACTGTCTGAAACTGCAGCTGACCACAGATATATGCCTGAAAGTGTGCATCCGCAGAAAAACATAGCTAACGGGATGAGAACGTAGGGCAGCCTTCTGCAAATATATCAGCAGAATGATTGACAATTAGGAGGACCATCTATTTAGAAGATTCACCCGGAAATAAAAGATCATCCTCTATACCTTTAGACAGATGTGTTGCCAGGTTTGAATCAGCCTCTCAATAGATCCTGACCATCCTGTAATGCCTCAAAGTAAAGTGTTAGCTCAGTGTGGTCAAAGACCAACTAATATGAATTGAATTAGCAAATCTATAGCAATTCTAAGTTCTAGTGAATCCTCCCCAGAGCCTCCTACCTGAACATCATGGAAAAAGAACATTCCTTTTCCTACCAAATGCAAATAGGGACACAACAGTAAAGCAAAAAAAAAAAAAAAAATTTAAATAAATAAAGTCCTGAGCCTAAGCCTTTTTATTATAATTAATGCAAATTGAATGCATTATAATGATGTTTCCATTGTAAGTGCATTATTAAAGGGGACAGGAAAACAGCCCTCCCTGTCTTGATTTCAAGAAATCAGTCAGTCTATCTTTAATTTATACTTAGACTGTAGAGACTAAGAATAGCATTTCTCTCACTAGCATCAGTATTACAAAGGATGTTTGCTCTTTACTCATGCATCCATCAACCCCGCAGCAACTGCTTAATACCTACACAGCTTAAGCTTCAGTGGACACCAGTGTTAGTACTGTAATCCCAGCTCTATTCGGCTCTTATCCTTCTTGGAAGTTTTTCTTTGCTCTTTTCCACACTGAATCTTTCATTTTTTAAATTATTTTCATAACATTTGTTGGAAGGTGCTATTGATTTACCCCATTACTCCCTTGTTTACCCTTGCGGAAAGTCACAGTATCCTACCTCCAGTCATTCTGCGTTGTTATTGTTAATATACATGAAGGGATTTATTTAATAACAAATTTAGCAAAAATAAAGCACGAAACACAAAGATACAAACTCAGTGCCATAAGAACTTTCAGCAAAACGTTGTGTTCAAAGAGAATGAGCTACTGATGTATGCCATTTAAAAATGTGATATAATGTGAATAGGCCCTTTTAAAATTGTTGTTTACTTCTGTTCGGATTATATTGACTCTTAACAAAAATGGGTAGGATTGTAAAACTGCATTTTGTTCTGTAATCACTCCGCAGGTGCTGCAGTAAATCTTACATTAGTAACCCCAGAGAAGGCCATAAAACTAGCTGCTAATGACTTTTTTCGCCACCAACTGAGCAGTGATGTGTAAGTAGATTAAAACAAAATCCTTCTGATATTTGTTTTTGTTAATCAATATTTATTTATTTGATATTACTAAACATGTTAATATCCTTAGTGGAAAGCTCACGGTTTTCAAAGAGATGCTGGCAGGATGTTGTGCAGGAATGTGCCAAGTCATCATTACTACACCAATGGAGATGCTGAAGATTCAGCTGCAAGATGCAGGCAGGATAGGTAAAAAAATAAATAAGTACATAAAAAAAGCAAAGCAATGCAATCAGTTATGACTCACTTCTTCGAAATGTTTCCTATGTTTAAAGATGCTATGCTTGCTGTTTTTCCAGTGGCCCAGCAGAGAGTGATGCCCGGTGTTGTAACATCATTAAAGATGGGGGGGACCAACACTGTTCTCAGTCGTTCCTACAACACCGCCCCTACACCTCAAGTAAGGCGTATGTCTGCTATAGAAATAACTAGAGAACTGCTGAGGACCAAAGGAGTCGCAGGGTTGTACAGGGGCCTTGGAGCCACACTGATGAGGTGAGTTGAGTTTTTCTAGACATTTTCTATATACAATTTATTTTATTTTTCATTTTTTAATATATCATTACTTTTGTTACTTAGAATAACAACGCCTTTTTCTTTTTTGTTTGCTTTTTTGTAGGGACATCCCATTCTCTGTTGTGTACTTTCCTCTTTTTGCCCATCTGCAGCAGCTTGGTAAGCATTCATCAGAAGATCCATCTGTGCCTTTCTATTGGTCCTTTATGTCTGGATGCCTGGCTGGATCTATAGCTGCTGTAGCAGTCAGCCCTTGTGATGGTAAGTTTCACGCAGAAATGGTTGAAAATTTAAGTAAAGCATCGAGTCATGGGGGTACTTACCGAAATGTCGAGATGTTTCTAAAACTAGCTATCCCTGCAACAAAATACTTTTTTGCTTATGTTCCTTAGTGGTGAAGACAAGGTTGCAATCGCTCAAGAAAGGACCCAATGAGGAGACCTACAGTGGAGTGGTGGATTGCATTAGGTATTTATTTCTTGATTAGTTAGGTGTATCGTCTGAAATGGGATGAGTTCACTTCAAATTCTGACATTTTTCTCCAATTGCAGAAAGATCCTGAGAAAAGAGGGTCCAGGGGCTTTCCTTAAAGGAGCCAGTTGCCGGGCGTTGGTCATTGCCCCTCTCTTTGGTATTGCCCAGGTTGTTTACTGTGTTGGAGTTGGCGAGTTCCTCCTGGGCTACAACCCCTACAACATCTACTCTACATAAAGACTCTGTTACTGGGACTTTATGAGGGCTTTTTCAATTGCAGGTGCTATACTCTGTGTGATGGAGCCAGCGCTATACAACTGTCTAGACTTTATTTGTTGGGGTCTAGAGTTCAACACTAAAGGGACCACAAACATGCCATACATCATGCATTTAGCTTGACTGTCTTTTACAACTTAAGTCTTAAAAAGATTAACATATGACCTTAAAAAAACTAAAGTTGGGCCTTTTTAGTTTATGGGCTTCATTGTAGCTTACTGCTTACCTCACAAAGGGCTACTGTATGTTGTATGATGAGGGATTTGCCCTGAAGTAACCAGACCTATCCCTGTGTTTTTAGATTTCAGCCTTACCTCTAAATATACCCCACTTACCCCTTACTGTAACCCTAACCTGCATACCGTATTAGCTTCTTCCTCTTGGCCACTATAGTATGATATCTTGGAACAGGGTAGTGTTGGCCTAGTGGTTAGAGCAGTGCGCTTGTGCTCTGAGATGGTTGCAAATACCTGGTTCGATCCCCACAGCCTGTGCTCTGGGTCCCTGAGCAAGACCTTTAACCCCACTGCTCCCCAGCCTGAGGTAAATTTCTCCAACATGAGATCAATACAGTTCAATTATTATTATTAAGAGTGCTTAGAAAAAAAACAACAAACAGAAATATTTACTTTAAAACTTTAATCCTCCCTTAAATGGTCATATCTGAAATTAAGGTCTGGTTCTTGATCATGCTCTTTGTATATATTGTATATTTCTCTTTCAAGTTTAATACCTTTTTTCATATAACTGCTGCAACAAATTGTTTCTGTTTTTGTATCCTTAAAATAACCGGACGACAAATGAGGAAAACAGATTGTTTGTGGGGTCAAAGAGTGCAAAGAATTCAGCATTTGGGCACTCTTTTCCTTAGATCACTTTAAATGGTTCTAAGAGCTTTTAAAGAGGTTTGTCCAAAATGATTTCCTGAACTATCTCTCATAGGAGGATTACTGTTATTTTAAGATTACAAAGACTTTCAGCTGCATACTTTCACTGTGAACTGAGGATCTCAGACTAAAATGTTTTGTTTTTGTGTGCAGATAACCCTTTTTTCATGAATGCTATATATTACAGCAATGACTCATGTGTCCTGTCTTTTTAATATTCTGTTTGTGCATCTAAAACTGGTGACTACTTCATTTTTTATGTCTAAAATTACATGTGTAAATAAAGTGTCTTGAGCAAAACATATTATATGAATCCAGTATTTTGTTGTTGTTTTTTTATTGCACAGTATAATACATACTAAACATAGATTCTCCTTTTTCCTGATGCAAGCTGGATAGGTGTTACACTAAGCATGCATCACTCACATGGTTTAGGTTTTGGCATCAAAAGTGCTCATGTTGCAGTGTTAGGAAACTCTAGCCAATGTAATCCTTGAGCCTCTGTTGCATTGCAGACATGGCTATTCCTTCAACTGAGTTTTTCAGCTGTTCTTGAAACTCAAATGCTGGAAGGTGAACCTATGACATAAAGAGCATTACATTACTACAGGAGATATGAATGGCTTAGTTTTGAATAAGAAACTAAATATTAACTTACAACAGTTCCAAAGCAGGTCTGGAGTAACTTCATGCCTCCACAGCTCAGGTGGGAGAATTTGCTGTCAGGGCATCTGTTGATTAAACTTTATTGAAAGTTACATTTGCAATAAACCATTGTTTGTTAACTGTAGCTATAGAGAAGGATATTTATGTCAAAGCAGTTCTACAGAAATTTCAGTTTTGGTTGATTTTAGATTCCCCAGTGGACAAAAAAATCAGAATATCTTGATTTCCTGATTGCCTCCAGTTGGACTGAATTAAATTTCTGTTTCCAGTGGCTGTTTGAAAGATGAATACTAGTGAGGTAGGAAATCTAACCGTAGTGAACAAATGTCATATAAAGATGTTAGAAAAAAAACAAAAACATTTAACTTTGTTTTTTTTTTTTTTTTTTACTGTATTCCTGCAAGTTAAAATATTTGTTACCAAAGTTAACAGTATAGAGGAGGGCCTCTTATTTCCAGGTGGATCATCTAAATAAGTGGTCCTCCTAATTGTCAATCAATCATTCTGGTGATATGTTTACGTAAGACCGTCCACATGCTCGTCCAGTTAGCTATATTTTTCTGCGCATGCTCACTTTCAGGCTTCTATGTGTGGTGAGCTATGGTTTCAGACAGTCATTGAAGCTCAGCTTTCTCACTGCGGTCCTTTGAAAAGGGTTTTTATTTAAAAAGTGTCTACAAAGTGTATGAGAAGAAAAGAAAGGCCTCAGAAGAGGCAGATATGGGATTTTCTGTCACAGTGGCCTGATGTTGCCATAAGCTGTCACTACCCGACAGCGCCGACTAATAACAAAGATGGCGCAGGCACTGCGCAGTTGAGGAGGAGTTATGTGACCAATGGGGAGCAAAAATCAGTGATCATCTGTGTGAACGGTAATGTTACTGAGTTCACTATAGAGTCCACTATATAGTCTCCGCTCTATATAGTGATTGAGGGATTTGGGGCTAAGGGCAGATGTTCAAGTATGAGCTATGAGAACAGCAACTTTTAAACAGAATGTGCACAAGGAGTAATGAGCTTGTGCAAGCTTTCGCATGCAATTTATTTTTTTTAAATTTTCTTTTAAAAAAATTAGCGAAAATCCTCTGCTATACCTTTAACCTCAAGGAATACATATTATCTCTGTCAGGTTGCCTTAACTGCATGTTTCATAAAATAGATAAAATGAATAGAATGGAATTACACTAGCCCTATGTCCTACACTAGCACTAGACAAGAAGGCCTTGATTGGTCTGTGATTATTCTAACAAAATCCAATCACTACTACTGAGAATATGTTGCAACAGGAGTTGAACCTGTTCCTGTGGATACTCGATTACGTTGCTGGTTGAATACAGTATGTGAAGACACAAGCGTTTTCTCTGCTCTACAGGAAACTTTGCTGGCACTCTTTCTGTTCCCCCTTTGCACTGCAACCTTTAGATGTTCTCTCATGACTCTGCCCCAGTCGGTCTCACAGATGAGGATGACTCAGAGTGCAGATGGTAGAAAAAGAGCTTTATAGACTGGTGCCAGCAGAATCATCCAACGCTAAATTCAGGGAAAACAAAAAGAGGTGCTGGTGGATTTTCACAGGCACAGAACCACTTTACTGAAACAGGTGAGTATTCAGGGAACCAATAACATGCTCTTTATCATGCTGTTCTAAACAACAAACTGGAATCCAAACAACGACAAAGAGGGTCAAGTCTTTTGAAGTTCAGGGGCCTCTGTGAGGAATCATCAATTACGTTGTATACAGGAGCAGCAGCTTATCTGTAGCTGAGCTGAAGAGGCAGAAAAAGCTCATCAGGGAGGCCAGCTCTGTCATATAGGTGTAGGTGGCAGGAAATTTTAGTATTTGTTCTTCCCAATTTAATAAGTGTTTCCAGACTTGACAGTAATTTCCAAAGCTTCTTCTGATCAGGAATTCATTATAGCATCTTTCAGATTTATTTGTCCACTTTGTTAACTTATCCTTGAAATATTTTTTGGTTCAATCATGCATATTGCAGTTTGCAAATTGGCTTTCTCGCTTTGAACATTCCTTTATACCATGAATTTTTATTATCCAATAATAATTTCACAGTATTTTCTTCTCTTTTTGATGATTTATTTCTCTTCTGCTGGGCAATTCAAATTTTTATTATGTTTTAATCTTCATCACATTACCATTAAACAGAGTGTATATTTTTGTCCCCTTTTCTGTCTATGCCGAAAATTTCCATCATTGTGGGATAATCAATGGTTTTTCTATCATCAGACTCACATTTAAAAACCTTAGAATACAATCAACTATCATAGTAGAATAGTTTATTGAATTAATTTATCAAATTAATTAAATTAATGCATGAACTTATCAAAAACAGCACTATTATATCTTAATAGTCAAATATAAGAAAAAAATGATAATATAAACAGACATGAAAAAAAATGCTTAAAAACTTTATGTTTTGATTGATTAAAGATTATTTTTCATAGGTCTTGACTCTAAAATGTAATTTCTCAATATCTGAGGAACGCTTGGAATGGAAAGAAAAGAACTAGTTGGTTCTGACATAACTTGGCTCTCAGCTGAACCTTGGTTGTTGGTTTTGGTTAGCTGGTTAACAAAAGAGTTTCACAGAAACATCAGAAACCTAGTTTAATCAAGATAAGCCTGGTTTGGTTAAAAATGTTAGTGCTCCTTCTATGATGAGAATCTGTTAGCTTAATCATGCAATAGATATGGTAATTGGTAAATGGCCTGTACTTATATAGCACTTTTTCAAGTCAGGACACTTGACCAAAACGCTTTACATTACATTCAGTCATTCACGCACACACTCACACACTGATGGTGGCAAGCTACATTGTAGCCACAGCTGCCCTGGAGCCCACTGACAGAAGGGAGGTTGCCGAACACGTAGATATATGGGTACTATGTGTGTGTTTGCAGTAGATCAAAAACTCTTATACAAACTGTCCTTTTTTTGTTTTCATATAAAACATGTCAATCTGACTGGGCTATTCCCAAAATAGTTATTTATACCCTCCACAGATTTCATAGTAATCCTTAAACTTTTTTGTCTTACAAGCAGAAATAACATCAATGTTTGGGATAGACCCTGCAGAGGTACTGATTAGAATAGAGAATAGTTGAAGATTGGGTAATGGCAAAGGGAATCAAATACTCTGAGTCAGTCAAAGAGGAATCTTGAAAAATGCCGTAGGGATAATCCAAAGAACTGATAGAAAATGAGTAAGAAGCGTTTTATTGCTGTCACTGCCCCACCCCTGAAAAAAATAAAAAATAAAAAACAAATAAATAAATTACTTTCCACTGAATTTTGTGTGGTCTTAATTTTTTTGACATGTTATTCCCATAAAAAAAGGGATTAACAAAAAGGTATATGTTTTTTTTTTCCATAGAAACTGACACTGAATATTTTTTGACATATTTTGATAGATGACTGTGTTGATTTCTATCAGAAAAAGAAATTATTTGAAGAAAAATAATTTCATATCTAAGTCTTTAATGTACATGAACAATTTTTGACCTTAATTGGATATGCATAAAATAATAAAGAACACCTCAAAAGACTTGCTGTAACTAGGTTTTTACTGAGGTGGGATTAAAATAAAATGCATGCTGCACTTTTTAGATTATTTAAAGAAACCTTTTTAAAGTAATGTGTTGTTTTCTTTCTATTTCACAACTATGCACTACTATTTGGGCAGAATAAAGTTTGTGGCTCAAAAGGAAACAATATTAAAAGGATTATTATGCTTTTTAGCAACAATTTAGCATGATACTGTATTCTGTACAATATCTGGAAGCTGACTCATTACGTTTTAACTTTATATCACTTTTATTTTTCTATCTATTGTAGTGATATACTTTTCTCTAATAGCTTGTCATTTTCTTCTGATCTTTACAAAACTTGTAATCAACCGCATCGTTTTTCACATTAAGATTTTTTTTTCCTATTCAACACCAAAACCATCACAGTACTAACAAAACATAACCACATTTATTTTTAAACCATCAAGAAAAAGACAGAAGACACAGGATTGTGTAAAATATTTATTAAACCTCAGACAACTACATTCCTGAGAGGCCTAACATTGGACTAAATTAATTACCAGACAACAATCTATGGGCTTGTGCATACTTTCATTTTTAAAGGGTCGCATTGTGTCACAGCTCTAAAATTATCGAGAGAAATACAGCAACAGCTTTAGGAGTGAATAGCAGTAAATACTGAAACTCTGCTCAACCAAATGGCATTTTAGTGTCTCTCTCTTGTGTGTCGCCCGATCGTGAGAGTAAACAGTGCCATCTGGCATCCCCAAATAGGGTGGAAGCTTTTAGTTATTGTTTTTATACTGGAGCCAGTCTTACTTGTATGAAAAAGGCAAAAGACCCCAGTTGATTGGAGCTTTTGCCAAACAATCAATTTGGCCTTGATTAAATTAATTTTTAAAATTTTTGGGGTCAGAATACTTACTTTACAGCTGTAAGAAATCCTTAAACCTTTACAGTTTCATATGAGGGGACAGTGAGGAGTGCAACACGTTAACAACTTATCAGATATGAGCAACAAGTACTGTGTTAGCAGTCTGACTCTACAAACATATGCACACTTTGCTACATTTATTTGCTACTTACAGACATTACCTGCAGTTCTTTAAATACATGAGGCTTGTGATCAAAGAAAGGCACATCAATATGTTTTGTATCAGTTACTTCTTGTTCCGAATTGCTAAAAATGACATCACAATATCTCTGTACAACTACATCAAATGTGCCAAAATACATCATGTTAAATAGTCAGTACCACATCAGCCACAAATAATTTACAACTAATAAAGTAAAAAAACCCAAAAACAAATATATTTACACACTGGAGTCCTGAAACTCGAAATAACCGCAGCAGCAGTTAGAACGCTTTGATTTAAATCAGATAAATGTAAACAAGTTCACATTGGTCAAGCTGATTCAATCCTCGAGTACTGGATCTATGAATGAGGGACACATGAACTTAAAAGTTGTTTTCCCTGTTAAGTTTGTGTGTTTTTGTTTGATAAGTATATTTCTAAGGCACAAAGACAGTAATTTGAGATTAGACATTTATTGTTCAAGCTGTGAATGAGAGTTATCAGTTAACTAGCTCTGAAAAAAGTTTTGGTTGGAACATTTTTAATCTAAAAAAGTTCTAACTAAAAGAAAACTCCCGGTTCATTAGGGTTGCTTAAACCGCGTTTCTTAACGCTGGTCCTCAGGGCTCACTGTCCTTTATGTTTTAGATATCTCTACTCCAGCACACCTGATTCAAGTGATTGCATTACCTCCTTGGCAGCTATCAAATGCTAAAAACGCCTGTTAATCACCTTTTCATTCGGGTCAGGCTTGTGGAGGCAGGAAACACCAAAAACATGTAGGACAGAGGGGCCTGAGGACCAGGGATAAGAAACCCTGCTTCAAATGACCTCTATGTTCTGAATGTATTTCTGAGGCAGTTATTTCCTTTCTAAAACCATTCATGTGGTCATGTATGTATAAATGTTTTGTATCTGTATTTTTACATGCATTCTTTAACCAAAGCAAACATATTTTTGCTGTTATTCAAAGTGTTAGCCCCTCTTTACATCAGAACAAGACTGTGGCTGGAACAGGACAAAACTGGGATTTCTGGCTCTTTAAACACAGGCATGTACAGAGTCCCTGTACATATAACAGGTTTCTAAATGTCCACTATAAGTTACTTTTAAGAGACCAAGATAAACAGCATAAGAGGATGCAAGTGGGCGGCTTTATGTACAGAGTACTGCACATTACCAAGCATTCCAATATGGATTTCCCCGTGTGTGTAGGAAATGTTTTTTTGTGTGCCTATGTCAGTAAGAGCAGCCATAGTGACAACTGCACATAACCTCAACTATTTGTTTCTATGTATTAGAATCCCACCCTAAAATCTTTTCTTTGCTTTTTCATTTTTTCCCCAATTTTCATTCCAGTGTTGGTGCAATCTGTTGCTGCCTCAACAGGAGTGAGCTAGTGTGGCACTTATATCAATATTGACCAGTTAGTACAGAAGGGATCAATGTTGCTGCCAGGCCTCTTCAGCCAGTATCTAGAATCATAATCTTAACCGTGATTAACTATTACAATGTCTAAGTGGATATCTTGATCAAATTATTTGATTAATTGTTATGTACAGTTAAATGTAAGCTGACTGCATTGTTTATGCATCCTGGAAATCTCAAGACTGTACAGACCGTCCATGTTTAAAGCAATGCCGTTGTCTATTTTCAGAGTAAAGAGGGTCTAGAGGCGATTTCACAACAGAAATTGACTTTTTTATAATCATTTGATGAGTTTATAAACCTTTTACAGAGAAGAAGTCAAAGCAGGCTAAAACGTGTCACTAAAAACCATTGCAGGTAGATTATGTTTGTTTATTGGTCAGTTAAGTTTGGATCAGAAGTACGTAAGTATACTTTTGATGCTGTGTTCTGAGCTATAACCAAAATGATTTAATCACATCATCTTTTGTTTCTGAGTAATATTTTTAAGCAAAAATATCTGAAATGAATACTGAAAGACTTTGAGAGGAGATCTTGAGGGCTTTATGCTGTTTACCCGCATGTCATAAAGCAAAACAAACCTAGCAACAGGAAGGCATATGACGCGGCTTTTTGGTGCGTACACCTGCTAGCTATGTCGGATGATAGTCACAAATGCTTCTACAGTTTATATAAAAAAAAGTAACAAGTACAGTAGCAGCCATTCAAACTTTCCCCACTTTCCTTGATGGGCCCTTGGCTGGTCCTTCTCTGATTCCTTTTTTAAAGATCAATCTTTGTACTAAAATATTCTTTCTGTCATGATTTGTGGACATCAAGATCTAAAGAGAAGCGCCTTCTCCTTGTAAGACCCCATAATTCAGTGAAAGCATGGAGTCAGAGTAAAAAAATCTCACTCTAGTGGCTGGAAGTTTGCCATTCGGCTGGCGTTTGACTGGGAAGAGCCATTTTGAATGGCTGCTACTGTAGCACGCTCCTCCAAACAGTCTCTCTACTGTGTTTTGGTTTTCATCTTAGTGGAACTGTTGTGTGCACATTTACTCAAACGAAACGCACAAAGGGGAAAACAAGCCTGAGTCTGTTTTTAATGGACTAAACACCTTAGGGATAAAGAAATCCACACAGAAGGAAACGACTGCCTAAATGATCTTCTTGGTTAATTTAACACAGTTTTGTCCATAAACATCTATCCATCCGTCAATAGGGGGCAGTGTCTATTTCCAGCAATCTTTGTGTAAAAGGCAAGGGGTCGAGTCCATTCTTTTTTTCCAAATTTAGTAAAAACGTCTAGCACCATTTTGTTTTGTTTTTACATCCATTTACAAGCTTAAATGTCAGACAACAGGGTATGTTTGAACATCAATACTTTTTAACAAAACATCTTTTACAATCCAAATAAATAAAACTCAAAATCAGAAATAATTTCTTTACATTAGGTGTAGTTTGTTAAAAAAAAGAAAAAAAGAACAGCTGACGGAGTCTGTGTACAGTACGTACTTTTTGACTCACCAATGGTCAGAAAAATTTTTTTTAAATCAAGGTGGTAACCTCATGTAGTATGACAGTGGTGTGTGGGTTATCTGTACTTCTGTGTCACACATAAGCAAACTTAGACATTTGAACCTTATATGGCTCTCTAAGGCTCCAGTTTCCCACAGGAAAGGGGTCAGTGTCAATGGTGTGTGAAAAAGCACTGACACCGCTGTGACAGTATGTGGTTAAAAAAAATCTAGCAGTGGCCAAATGGTTAAGAGGAAAAAATTGTTTAGGGGATTGTCGGGTAAATATAAAGTTTCCTAACAAAGGTCTATGAACGCTATTATTCTATTTGGTTGTGAGCAGGAATTTAAAAACAGGTCAAAAGGAGGGAGCGGAGTACCAACATTAAGAGGAATTTATGAAACCTGTTTTACGTCTTGGTGTCTGGATGAGTGACAGAAATTGACATCTTATCCAAAGTGCTTTAGGGGATGGAGGGTGTAGATTGTTCAAAGACGGAGCTTAGAGGACCTCCCTGCTGTTGCGGATGGCGCAGCAAAGCACCATGCTGAATATCATCCCAATGATCTGAGAACCAGGGAGCAGAAGTCTGGTTATTTCAGAAGCTTCTTAAAGTATTCCTGACATTTCTCATGCTCTGACTCACCATGACTCCAGCGATGCCAATGCCCACATAACCGATGATGAAGAGTTTACTGTTGAAAAAATCTTCGATTCCTTGTTCACAATTCTAAGGAGCACAGACGAGGACAGTAAGGATTGCGTTTTCCTCAGCATTATTAGGATGTTATGCATTTAATCAGGACTCAATCATTAAAGAGAGTGGAGAGGTTTGAGAGACCTTATTGTTAGTTTCAGCATCATCACATGGGCTTGATGAAGTTCCACAGCAGTTCAGCTAGACATGGGAAGTAAATCATAGGAGATTAACAATCAAACATCTTATCAATAAAATAAAACTTTAACTTATCTTAAAAGAATGTTTTTAGAAAACGTACCACTTTGTAGTAGGACAAGATCACTGTACTGTTGCTGTTTTCATTGTAAATCTTTTTGTAGAAGTTCTGTACATCGTCAATGATCTGTGTGAAAGAAGGGAATAAATATTATACACCACTGGCCGCCTGGTAAAGCCCTAAAATAAATGACTAAAGCTGTGCTGACATTTACCTTATCTTTATTTATGAATCCAAATACTCCTGCTGCCACCTCGGCTCCAAAGATGATCAGCAGGCAAGCAAAAAACTGAATGAAATAAAAAAGGGTTATTTATCCAAGCAATAATACATATGATAACCATATTAATTGTGGAATTGCACTCACTGAACCCAGCAGGCACTGAGATTCTCTAACAGCTCCACAACAGCCAAAAAACCCAACCAGCATTATCAGACTGCCAGCACCAATTAGTATGTACACACCTGGAACGATAGGAAAAAACATTGTTAGGAAAATACAAACAAGATATTTGATATTGAGGAATATGGTAGCGTATATTAATATAAATAGTAAAGCTAAACATAAACTCATTCGCTACTTTATTAGGTACAACTATTGAACTGAAAAAATTCAACAAAAATAGCAAACTATCAAGTTCATTATTCATGATTTAATGTTGTTTCCAGCTAATTTTCTTACTACAACACTTATATAAATAAATAAATAAATAAATAAATAAGAACATGAAGTTAAGCCAGTCGCAAATATGTTTTTAAGTTTTTTATTTGAAATGTTTATTCCCAGCACATACCTAAAATTAATTAAAACATATCTAAGAAACAAAGCTTGCGTTAATACCTGTAATTAGTTTTCATATTTTCTGGTATATTTTTTGTTTCTTTTGGTTACTTTATTAATTAGACAAACATATAGCAGCATTTTTTGCAGATGTAAACAAACCTTCCTGCAATTGTCAATCTTGATAACAGATGGGAGGATAACTGAATATGAGTTGGATCTGCAAAAATAATAATGTGCTTTGCTGTTATTTAGGCTTGCTAGTGGCTGCTACTGGAGACACACGCATAAATAAGCTGGCTGATTTTTTTTTTCATTTTTCTGCAACAGTATGTAAGGCATATACATTGCAGCTTGCTCTATTTGCCATCCATTGTTAATGTTTTCTTTGATTTGTTAATAAATGTTTTTTTCTTTTAAATTAACACTTGTGTAAACATTTGTTTTTATTATTTTATTTTATCATATGAACTGAGAAGGCAGCTAAATTGGGACGGATGTCAAATAATCAGCATCAGCCTTAAAAAGAAACATGTATCTGTTGATCTTTAGCTTTTATGCAAAAAACTGCTTACAATAGCTTCATTCAGTTTAATAGTAATCATAATAATCATTCTCAACTCACTGATATTAGACTTGCAGTCATGAGAGGAAGAACTTTTGAGGTTATTTTTTAAATAACTCTGCTGCTACAGCAAGCCACTGAAAAAAAGGTAGCAAAAAGGTGGATTGCTGTGAGTTAAGGTCTTTAAGCAACTTCGACTGTGGTGCTGTTGTTGTTTTTGTCAGGTGATCTGGCTGGAGGATTTCAGAAACTGGTAATCTATGGGGATTTCTCTCGGGTTTACAGATAATTCTCGGAAAATAAATATTCTGTGTCCAATAGCTACAATGCCTGTTGCTGCTGACCAAAAATCTCTCAATGTTCCAAACCAAAATTGCCTCCTCTGTTGTTAGGGGATTCCAATCTTAAGATTAATTCAGATCTGCAGGAAAGCAATTCCTAAACCAGTTTGAAATCATGGGACTTAACCTCCATAACTGAATTGAGAAACATGAAAAGAATAGAACACTTTTGACAGCAAAGACTGAAGTCCAGATGTTTATTATACCTTGTTTTTGAGTTACTATGATCTAGATCACAGCTAATCTTCACCATCACATATTGATTTAAGAAAGCTAGCAGCAGATGGCAGCACAGAGTAAAGAATTTGAGCTAACGACAGTATCTCTAGTTTCAAGAACTGAACCATGCTTTCAAACTCTCATTAGTCTTTAAGGTGCTGCTCTACCAGATGCCTTTTTAGGACTTTATTCAATTAGAGAACTTTTTAAGAAGTGTCCTTGTAAACAGTCTGATTTGCAGGAGGCTTAATCTGGTCTTTTTATAGCCTTTTGATGCCTTTTAGATTCTCTAATAACCCGCTTATAAAATAACAATCATATTAAAGTTATAAATATATCCATATATGAGAGCCTGACAAGAATGAAATGTTAGAGGCTGTTTTGAGACAAAAACTTCACAGAATAGAATAAGGGAAGATAACTGATTGCTTTTTTCTAATACTTTCTTCCATATTTCTGATGCTAAATGATCCAATTTAGGTATTTTTCTTAACATATAGAAAATATGTTAAAGGCATGCCCATGTTTTAAAAATTGATTTTCGATACAATGTTATGTCACAAAAAAGAGTTCATGGGGAGTATATCACTGAGCCAATGAGGCCTAACAACTGTTAGGGACTCTCAGCTGTGCCTACGAGGACATGCCACTCCCTGTCCAAGCTGGGTGTAACACTACAGTCTGGCAAATCATAATCAGAGCTATACATCTTAGATTAAATTGTTGGGATATCTCTCCCAAAGACAGCAGAGAAGACACACCTTTAAGTTATTATAGGATTCGTAACAAACATTTTTAGCTAAGTAAGGGTAGTCTACAATTAACGTAAAGAAGCAGTCCTGAAAAAACGATTGAGTTTGTTAGATTGCTGTAATCACTCACATTATTGAGTTGTTTACAAAATGTAAATTGCAGTGCAGTAATTTTTGTTTGTCAGTCCAAAACTACTCTAAATATACTTTTCTTTCATTTTCTACCATATTTTCTTTCATTTCTTTTCTTAGCTCTTTATTTGTAGCTAACTTGAGCTTTGCTTTCCCTGCAAAAACTTCTTTCCATGGATACTTTTCAGTGGCTGTTCTGCTGTCTGTCTCTTTCTTTCCATCTGGGCAGAGGCAGCTTTAAAGGTGGTGTGCAGGCCTGTGGTTTTCCCTCATGGATTTTCAGTATGTGTACACCGCTCTCTCTCTCTCTCCATGGTTTCACACTCATCTTTTGAAAAAAAAGTTTAATATTCTAAAACCTTGAAAAGCACATTGGTCAATGGAAAAAACAGGCTTTGCAAAAGAGGAATACTTAATGTTTGATTTGATGGGCTGGGTCTGGGTATTTTGCAGTCTCTAAAAAGTTTTCTTCATGAGTTCGTTTATTTAGATTCATCATTTTCTTATCCACTCTGAGCAGCTACTTTGTCCACATTAAAAGAAAGAAGCATCCCCACAGCATGACTGTGTGACCACCATGTTTCATTGTTCCTTATTGTGACTCATACATCACAGGTGACAAAGTTTGACAAGGTTCACTGTTGGTTTCTTTCCTAAGTGGCTTTCCTTTCGGAGTTATTATGGGCTTCCTGAGTTCTGTGCTGATTAACACTCTTTTTTGGCTTTGGCGGTTTGTAGTTGTTCCACATGTTTGCTTCTTATGCGGTATTATACAGTGCTTTCTGAGATGCTAAGATTATGGGATATTGTCTTTCAACTTTTTCCTACTTTAAAGAGATATTATGTACATTTTTACTAAAAACTACCTTCAAAATAGCCTTTTTATTTGAGCCATTATGACTAAATCATCATTTGATGAGCAGACTGACACCTCACTAATTCAGCGGCGATGCATCGGCAGATGTGACGTCAAGCGCGTCCATGTTAATTAGGTCAGAACTAGAAAACAATCAAAGCCTTATATTCAAGATGAATTTTGTGGATACTCAGTAGAGACTGCCATCCAGCCCAACTCAGGCACCAATGGCAACTCCAGGTAAGTTGAAAGAGTAGACAAAAAAAATTTGTCAAGTATGAGAGTGAGCTACGAGGTTGAGGGGAAGAGTACTGCAGTTCTCTATTTTGGCCACAGGTGGTAGTATCATTAGGAAACTCTCATTACTCTTTAAGGGCAGATTATACTTCTGCAACCGCACACATCAGATGTTGTTTGTGTCTGGTCATGAACCAGTTTTGCTGGTATGCTTCTGCAACGTCTGTCTGGGATTTCTAGGGACGCAACAGTTTCCCGCCAAAGCGCTAGGGGAAGCCTATTCAAGAACTCGTAAGAACTTTGGCAGGTGGTCACGAGAACTTCAGCGGCGCCGGTGGGAATGTTTATTTTCCAAAACAACATGTCTGAGGCATCATACAAGTGGTTGTACTTCCGAACCTACTCGATCAACCTTTCGTCGTGGTTATTCGGGGCGACAGTGGCGTTGGATGTAGGAGTTTGCCCTGAAATCGAAGGATTGACGGTTCAAGCCCCGACTCCGACTTTCAGTGTCCTTGTGTCCTTGGGCAAGACACTTCACCTGCATTGTCTACTGATGGTGGTCAGAGGGCCCGGTGACGCCAGTGTACGGCACTTCCGCTTGAGGTCTGCTTGGGTTTGCGACCGTCTGACGCGTAGTCAGGATTTTTTTGAGGTGCGCGACAACGGTTGCAGAGCCTCTGCGCGGGGGGCGTGGTCGCACACAGAGACTGCTTTGACGGTTGCAGAGGCTATGTGTCAGAAGTATAAATTGGCCTTTAGACTTCATGACCTTAAGGAAGGTTCATTTGTCTCAATCAAGATATCTTCTTTTTAGGAGAATTACAATAAATGAGTGAGGAAATATATGTAACCATATAATCTCTGATCTTTATGAAAAAAGAACAATAAAAAACAAAACAAAAGTGGTTATGGATACTGTTTTCCAGGACAATATACACAAATAAGATATTTTAATCATTCAGGTTTAGTAAATATAAACAACAGATATTTCATCAGCAAACCGAGGAAGAAAAAATGTAGGTCTGTGGAACAATTTATAATACTAGGGTTTCATAGAGAAGAAACCTTTTCTTTTTTGTACTGTTCAACTTGTAATGAATTAAAGTCGTATTATAAGTAGAGTAGAGTAAGCTAAGGTTTAATTAGGCACTTACCAAGGAAAAATGTATATGGAGCGTCTTTGTCATCAAGAAGAGAAACAGTATCAGGTTCAAAACGCAGCCAAAGTCCCACTGCCAGAACAAATGAGCCCATTAACTGAAAGGAAAAAGAAACATAGCAGCATCTGTTAAACTGTATAGCATAAACTTTTAAAGAATTATATCTAAACATGTTGTGTTAAAGTATTGAGGTGTTAAATTATAAAAACATCCTTATAAAAAAAGGACACAAGTGGTTCTCTATTTGTTTCTATTTGAACTTTTCTTTTAAATTAGTACTTTACTGTTTTCAGAGTTATAAATTGCTTGTTTTATCCCTGTTTTCCACTTCTTAAAGAAATGTCTTAACTGTCCTCTTGGTTTACTTATCATTTTACAAACATAGCTATGAGTAATAAGACGGTGTGTTCAAATCTG
>NW_015150624.1:707711-742922 GCF_000732505.1 Cyprinodon variegatus
GGTTACATCCTAGTGCAGCGCGGTTGCCTGTCCCGATTCAACAACTCTTGTAAGCGACCGACAAATGCAGCCTTCTTTTCGTCCGGTTGTAAAGATGGGTCCGGTGTATCCTTTGTACCATTGGGGATCCCATGATTCATTGCGAGTCCAAGCAAGCCCACTGCTCCGTGCATGGAAACGGCAAAAAACGGTTTTGAATATTGAAAGTACAGTCACATATAATACAAGTATGAAAATAGTTTTGTCTTAAATTAATGAAAATAGTTGTTTTAAATGGTTATTGGGTCATATATGTGATGTATAATGCTTGTTTTATTGAAAGCTTTTATCTGTCCTTTTTGCAATTGAGTTTGGCTGACATTTAAGCACAGATTCCAATATCTGTGCACCGTGGGGTCTATGTATAAATCTTATATTTGCAATGTACTACTGCTGAAGCTCCACATAATATAATTAGCATACAGAAAAGTAGTGAGAAGTTTTCATCCATTCTTTGCCTGCTTTTATCTTTAAATGTCACAGTTGCTAGGCGACAGAGTGTATGGGCATAGTGAGGGGCGGTGGCAGCCGGAGAAGGCTGTACCTGTTTGAATCTATAGCTGAACTCTTCCGGCCTCCTAATTTTTATGGCCTTCAAAGGACCCAGTCCAGGTAGACCAGGTTCTTCTGAGGATGCAGCCGCCCAAACAGAACACACCAAAAGAGTGTGCATAGGCCAGTTAAAGATGACTTATGATTGGTTGTTTTGGACCAAAACGAAACAGTGTGGATTGGGAGACATAGAAAAATGAACTAAGGACTCAATTAATTCTGGCAGATGATACCTTAAGTAGCGGGGAAAGCAGGTGAAAGCGGTAAAACAAACCAGGAATGAAGGTGAAGAGGATTAACAAATCAAGGAAAAATTTTCTAACAGGGACAAACATAAACTGAATTACAAACATAGCTATGAGTAATAAGACGGTGTGTTCAAATCTGTCGGTCAGATTTTTTGGCCGGTTACATCCTAGTGCAGCGCGGTTGCCTGTCCCGATTCAACAACTCTTGTAAGCGACCGACAAATGCAGCCTTCTTTTCGTCCGGTTGTAAAGACAGGGACAAACATAAACTGAATTACAAACATAGCTATGAGTAATAAGACGGTGTGTTCAAATCTGGGACAAACATAAACTGAATAGAGTCCGAAAAACCAGGAATCATGACCAGAGAGAGCAAAGACCAAATCAACTAAAATGCACGAAACGAGAAAAAAAAAAAAAGAAAAATACACAAGAGAAAGAAGGTACAAGAAGGTTTTAAAAGTCATAAACTGTAACAGTGAATGAGCCGCCTATAGAAATGATGTGTTTGAATGTTGTGGATCAACAGTGTCTTAAGTAAGTAAATTAAGCATTAATTAATCAAGCATTAATCAACCATGTTGTTTGCTTCCATATCAAATTGATAAAAAAGTAAAACCAAAACATCCTATGACTTTTACAGTAGTAGACCTGGGCACACCAATTCATTTAATAGTTTTAAAAGAAAGAGCCCCACATATCCTGAGCTTGTTTATAAGAATACAAAAACTGTAGATAAAGTAGTCAGAAGGTTCTGCTTATTTTACCTTCTTTTCTAAAACACTGCAAACAAGCAAGACCACTGTTATGTTCCAAATCCAACTTCCACAGGAATTAGTCCACTTTGCTTGTCAGTTAAAATACTGCATGTTTAATTAACTATTGAGCTGGGAAACCGAAATATGTGACAATAAGAATCTTTTTGGGGATTTTTTACAAATACGAAAAAAGTTTTGGCCATATGGTTTAGCTAGAAAGTTTTGACAGTTGTCTGCTTTGTTTACCAAAAATGAAAAGCAGAAAAAAAGGATAGTAGGGTATAGATTTTAGGGCAAATATATATATACATATAGTTTTCTTAAAAAGAACACTGGTGTCAAAACAAAAGCTCAAACGCTGTTACCCAGCTTCCCTTGCAATGCATCTTTCTTCTTTCATCAAAAGATCTTAACTTTACAGTTTGACCAAAGGAAAAAGGGGTTACCATACATTATCCAATTGTCAAAAATGTATTTTATTGATCCGAGAAGCTTTCAGTGGCCTCGTAATTAGCTTCATCTCTAAGAGATCAATGTTATGAGGTTTTAGTAATGACTTGACCAACAGCCTCAGAGGACAATTAAGTCTAAGAAACATCCAAACAGCATGTTGCCTTTGTGTGCACAGAGTGGTAACTTGATTTGAAAATGACTATAAATGGAGAGTATTCAGAAGTGCTTGTCACATGATACATCCGTGTCCCAGATACAATATTTAGGTAAACCACTGTTTGGGTGACTGGTTTGAGAGTCATCCAGCCTTTTCAATTCATTTAAGACAAATACAGTCAAGCAAAACTACCAAATTTATTTTCCTTTGACATCACTTGTTTACTCAGTGTGCTCTAGCTTGGCCTGATCCTTTAATTTTACTTGTCTATGTTTTGTCTCATGTCTTTCATCTTTTCCTTTCTACAATTCTTTCCCTGCTGCTGATCCAGATCCACAGGTTGTATTTCAAAGCATTTTTCTGAAGTAAAGCCAGTATATTAGCTGTAAAGCATCAGAAGAGGACAGGTGTTGGGAAGCCGGTCCTCCCAAAGTCAGGATTTAGTGTCATGCAAGGTGATGTATGGGAAGGCTGAGCTCTTGGTGCTCCAGGATTACCAGGTCCAAAGTGATAAAGCACAGCGAAGTAAAGGCTGAGGATCTTTAGATTTACAGAGCATGCTGGATTAGCGTAGGGGCAGAGTCTGGATTATTCCAAGAAGATCTGATAGTGAGAAGAATCACTGAGATATTGTAGTGTCCATTGTGTTTGTTATAAAGTACATGCGGTTTGTATATGCTTGGTGAAAAAGCTAAACCAATGCTAATGCAATTGCAATTATTTTTAAAAGCCTATTCAACAGCAAAAGAAGTGATTTACTAAATGCATTCCCAACTCTGGCACTCAGGAGCCTGACTATCCCACAGGTCCCATTAACACCCGCTCTGCTATCAGACCTCACTGCCCCACCCCACTTTAACCTCGCGTGGCCCTCCCTCCCTCCTCCATCTCCTGACAACACCACACACCCCCCTTCGTTAACCCCATCTTATACAGCCCCTCCTTTTCAATCTCCCCAGAGGACAAAGACCCACTGTTGTCTCTCTCTGACTATGCTGTGCCCAATGGAAGTGAAAGAGGCAGACACATTGACAAACAACAGTCATTACAAAGCTCATCATCTTTTTTCCCCATTTGCCTCCAAACACAAGGATCTTTTTACACCAAAACCTAACCTCTGTCCCATTGCATGTCTGAATACTGTATTACAAGGTGGGGGTGTAAATGTTTTAGCTGAAGCTTTATTGAGCCTCTTTTTATAGTTTAAAGCAATGGTTTTAATATGGTAGTTGTGGGTTGTTTTGTTGTGAGGGGAATTTCCATGAGAACATTGGGGTGGGGGGGTGGGTAGCAGAGTTGGGACAGGTTTGTGGTCTTGGTCAAAAACAATCTGTGGCACAAAGTCTGGGGGAAAAAAGAAGCAGCAAGCTTTACTGTAAATTAAGGCAACATGTCTGTAAATATCTTTAAAGCAATCCACGAACAATTTCAGCCTGTCAAAAATATCCCTGTGTCTTGTACATGTGGGGTAAACCAGTAAAGCAGCATATTAAAAAATGATGGGCAGATGGAGAATGTAAATAGAGATGAGATCATTATGGGAGGGGGAGTAAATCCCATTGTAACTGGTGACAGGCAGGGCAAAGTCTCATAGAGGCCTCCACCAGGTAGTCCTGCCTGTTTGGAGGGCTGCTCTTGGCTTAGCAACAATTATAACGTCAGTGGGTGAACACTGTCTGCAATTCAATTTATGGTAATTTGATGGGCCAACTATGAGCAAAGACAGTGTTGTGACAGTACAAACTACAGACACTAAAGAAAACATTGTATTTGAATGGAAAGCAGCAGCAGAGTCGTATATTCTGGTTATTGTACTGTATAGTATAAACCTTCAGGCTATTTATTAACTTTTTGTAACAGGTTTGACTTATTTTAACTACTATGAATCACAAGTGAGAGGGAAGGATTTGCAGAGTGTAAGAATAACTTTTGAAATTTTTGTTTTGTTAAATATAATAATGTGATGAAAAAACAAGCAGTACTCAAAATCTGCACAGCTGCATCCTTCACTAATTCTGCAGCTTGATCCCAGGCAGCAGTGTCAAATCCAGCTAGTCTGTTCCTGTACATGACATACAGAACGCTGAGGCAAAAAAAAAAGAATAATTAGAAAAATATGGGTGCACCTTCTAATGAGCTACACGCCTATAACATTAAGGAGAGGCTTATTGTATTTCAGTGCAAGTATTGAATGTTTCAATAGTGAAAAAACAACACAAAGACATGGCAGTGTTGAATTAAAACAAAACCAGAAAAATTAAACCAGATGTAAAAACAATTTTGTTTCACTGAACTTTATGAGATTCACAAACAGACTTAAAGAGCAACCTGATTCTGTACATGTAATCCTAATTGGCATATTAAAGACAGAAATCTTAAACATTAGAGTCTGTTAAACAAGTAATTCAACAGTAGTTATTCATCAGACAGCTACTTCTACAGCTTTTGAACAAAATGCACCGAATAAAGTGTCCTTGAACCGTTTCCTACCCAGGTTTAATCTTTGACTAAAAAAATCAATAAAAGACGTGCTGTCATTGCAAAAGAGAAAATACTGATTCAAAACAAGTGGTCTGTTTTCCTTTAACAGTTTTTATCACCAGCCTCTATCACAATCTCACAAAAACAGTGCGACAAAGCGAGCGCTATTCTAAAAGGTCATAATAAAGTGAAAATAATCAGTAACCAACACGCTATGTTGACCTTCACCTTTAATTTGTTTTGTTAACGGTTTGGGTTGCTATGTGGCAACAGCTTTCAAAGTCATCAGATTCTACTCTGCATTTATGGTCTCACAAGGTAGTTTAAGCAAAATTGCAATTTTACATCCAGTTTAAATCACATAAAACAACATCTTATCATCTCTGCCTCTAAATGGGAATGATCTTGTGATCATATACAGATGGTTGTGAAATGATAAAATGTAGCCGAAGGACTTAAGCACAAGATACAAGAAGAGGCTGAATAAATTATTTGCGCTTGTTGCAGTTTTTCATTATAGACCTATTGCCATTTTTTTCCTTTTATCTTTATCTAAAGTCTTTCCACTAAAGGAATATGCTGGTTCCCATATTGCTGTGCAATGGGGTCCTTAAAAGATATCATTAAAAACATTTGTTTTTATTTTCTGTAACATGTTATGGAGCCCATAACTGTATTGCTGTTAACATCTAGTACCAACTTAGACTGCCTGTGCCATAATCTGTAGTTAGCTTGAAAGGGGTAGAGACTAAAATATAATCTATTGTTCTGTTGATGAAGGTATACAAAAATGGGTTGGAGGTGGTACAGTATGCCGTATATTTTCTGTTGTTCGTTTACTTTTTTGAACAGGTAGAAAAAGCAGCAACTGTCCAAGCAAGGGCCGGAAACTGTCTGGCAGTACCACAATAAAAAAAATAAAAAAAAGTGCTGATGGCCCAAATGAACCAACAAACCGACACTTCAAGGTGTGTCCCAAGTCAGACTCACCTTGACTGATTGCAGGAAGGTGAACACGTGCTACTGCAATGTCACAATAGGTCAGTCTATTTCTACTTTTCTAGAAAAACTGATAAATGCTCCTTATGTTTTGGTGGTTTGCCATAATTAAGGAAGTTAAATATAATTTGTGCTTAATTAAGCCTATGGTTAAGGCTCCTGATACCAAGGAGAAGATATGATTGACAACATAGTGATACATAGTCCTAATTTTGGGAAATCTAAACATGGCAAGTATGCTGTATTCATTTGGCGGAATATTGCACTAAAAATATTACAAAAGAAAGCCAAGTACGTCAATATTAAACCGCTGGGAATATTAAAAGTAAAAAAACTGCAAGCCTCTCTGGAATGTGACTCTGTTATCATACTGATCTGTTTTATCTGTATCTGGGTCAAATTCCAGCCAACTGTCCCTGTTTTCCCAGTGAGCGTGCAAACATGTGCTTAAATATCTCTCTCAATCTCCTATTGACCCTCTTTTTTCTGCCACTATACTTCACTGTCCTCATCCTCTTGATTTTTGTATTGCTTAAAATCCCACCCCTTTTCAGTCTCACAGTTGTAGATCTATCTCTCCCAGAATGTTGCCTGTATCCACACTTACGTATGATAAACCAAAGATAGCTCTGTGTGGAGATGTAAGAGGCAGAATGACCGCTGGGACACAGCGAGTCCGCTGCATTCATGGATCTGACAGGTGCTGCTGCTGTTAAGCAGAGCTGAGGCAATACATAGAAATTGTGCTATTGTCCTTTGGTCACAATGGATTGATGTTGAGTGTGCACTCAGCCCCTTATCCACTCTGCAGATGCATGTTAGAGAGCCTCCCTCTCACACACAAACACAATACACTCAGGTTATGTCACACTATCCTTACCGGGACCTTCCATTGACTTTCATGCATTTCATATTGTTTTCTATAACCGAACCCTAATCATTACCAATATGTACCTAACCCTAAATATAACCTGAACTGAATTTACACGTTAGTCCTAAACTTAAACCCTAACCTAAGAAGGCAAGTTTATTTGTGTAGCACAATTCAGTACAAGTACAATTCTAGGGCAGCAACTAACGATTATTTTGCAAATCGATTTAACTGTTGATTATTTTTTAAATTAATTAAGTTAATTAAATACTTGGATAGCCAAAGGTTCCTTAAAGAAGACATTTTTCGAAATTAAAGCAGATGAAACTAAAACTTTTCCGTTTGAGGGGTTCTAGTGAGCATATTGACTGGCAAAAACATTTTATCTTATCTTAAACGCAAAATGTTTATATATATATATATATATATATATATATTAGAGGTGGAACGGTTCACAAAATCCACGGTTCGGTTCGGTTCACGGTTTCGTGGTCACGGTTTTTTGGTTCGGTATATGTTAATTGTTACACCGAAATCCCATAAAAATTAATGAAATTAATGAAAAAATCCAAAAAACGTTTTTAATTGTAATTATTTTTAATGATCCGCGGAAACCCTGGATCATTTCCGCATGTTTTGCTGCTTTGAATTTAATCATCTTGCGCATGCCCTCTACGATCTCCAAGGAACTCAGAGCGGAGCGGATGGGAGTCAGAGCGGAGGATGTAGGCTTTGCTTTGCGCAGGCGGTCTGGAGCGCAGCGGGGCGGAGCAGAGTGCTGACGGAGTATGTGGGATTTCGGGGTTAGCATGACATGTTGGTCATGTTGCTGTTAGCATAAACCAAACGTGTTGCACAATGCTTGCACACTGTTGCACTTTTATCCACAACTTTCTTTCCGTCGTCATCGTAGGTCACTCTAAATGCAAAGTGGTCCCATACAGCAGACCTATAAAGTGCTGCGGGCGCGTCTTCCAACTCCTGTTCTTTCCCACTCGCCATACCCACAGAATTCTCAACGACAACCGATTTTTTTCTGCTACACCCGGCTACGCTGCTTCGCTTCTTCTTGTTTACTACTGGTGGTTGGCTTTGGTCGCAGTACCGCCACCTTCTGCTCTGGAGTGTACACGCTTCGCCTATGAGAAAAAGGAGCAGCGCATGAACCGAACGCAGCACACACGAATCGAACGAACGGTTTTATATATATATATATATATATATATATATATTTTTTTTTTTTTTTTTTAACTATTTTGGTACAATAACTAGTCTAAGTGGGTTGATCTGACAGCTAAAAGCATATTTTACAGTCTCTACACTCCATTTATCAATTGATTAATTACTAAATTTGTGTACCTTTATTTCAGTAATCGTTTAATCACGATTTATCCGATTAATTGTCTCAGCCAATTTGAATAGACAATTCAAAGTGCTTCAAAGTGCTTCACATAAATTAAACTCCTTAAGAAGGGAACTTTTATTTATTGGGACCAGTTGAATGGTAACAGATGTAACCCACACCGACATATAAACATGCATGAATTTTTTTATTTTATTTATATTGTCATAATTTTTTTCCTCAATGTCCAGTGAAAAAAAAAATGCTTTAATGTTCTTTACTGGGATCTTTGGTTTTGATCTTAATGTAGATCAGAATAAAAAGCCTACTGTGTATTTCCCCTATTTTAGCTCCTTCCACAGGTTCTTATGACATTCTCTATTGGGCCAATCAGAAATTGTAATACTATCTATAGTAAGAGGAAAAATGTTGGATAAAGGAAAAGAATATTGTAGTTATTAATCTACCAGGGGCAGCAATAAACAAATAAGGGCTTATATGCAGCCCAGTAACCAGCATTGAGAATACCGAGGTCATGTCCTCGAAAACTTTTTTTAAATTTTTTAATTTATTTTAGGTTGGTGTAAAGATCAGCATGCATTTTCACTTTTATAATAATAAAGTCCACAATATATTATTGCAACTCATTTGATTAATTTAGTGGGCCATGCATATGCATGTTGATGATGGTGACAATAATAATAGTAGTAATAATAATTCAATAATAACAATAACAACAATAATAATAATGATAGTAATAATAAAAATTATGATAAATCAAATAGCAAATCAAATAATCTAATTTTGTGATTTACCTCTCTATTCACGTTTCCAAAAATATATTTTAAAAAGTCACCATATTAGGATGTTTTTTTTTTTTTTTTTTGTCAAATAAGATTTATCACAATATTTGAGCTCAGTACTTCAAAAATCTTGGTTACGGCCCTGCTTATATGCATACATGATGTTTTATTATTTAGCAATATATTTAACGGGAGGAAATTGAATTATGTGGAGAGAACAGCAATGGCTCAGTGTTTATGAAAGCACCTGTTTTTGATGAAATAAGTAAAAGTGCGCTCCACCTCGAGCTGCTTCCATTTAAAAGAGGAAGTGTTGCGTTTGCATCGCCACTTTATCAGTTTGTTGCTGAAGCGACGTGGCGCGGAGGAAGCGCAGCAGTTTGTTTTCCATGCCCTGTTTCAGTCTCTCCCTCTGGCTTTTCATTCAGCCTCCCTTTCAGAAACACACTTCCCGGGGAAAAGGAGGGCGGGTTTTTCTTTTCCTCTGTGGAAAATCTGATTTATGCCCGGTGAGCCAAAACTAAAAAAACTCAGACTGTCACCGTTTCTGCGCAGCTCAGTGAAACTGCAACAAGCGTTGGTTAAAGCATCTTCTGAAACTCTAATCTGATGCTTAAGGTGACTCGATTCTATTGCCACACTGTTGCACTTGCTCAACTTGCATCTCTTTCATCCTACAGCCCAGCAAACATGCGACAAACACTCACCCAGAATATAAAGTTGAAGATGAACAAAAGGTACTTCACGCATTTCATTCCGCCCTCTACTTTCCCCATGTCGGCTGGATGTTGGTATTTATCGGTGCAGAAAGCTCACACTGTGGAACAAACGGTGACAATAAGCTAACGGACCAAACGAAAGCAAGGATCTCTCTCTCTCCCCCCTTCTCTCTCACCCACTCTCTCACCCTCTCTCTCTCTCTCTCTAATCTTTCCAGACCGCCCCTTTTAATACAAGGCTGCCTGAGGGGGGTTAAAACTACTCAGACCTCGTTGTTGGTTGGCCAACCTACGGAAGAGGATTAAGGCAACTGAAAAAACTTAAAAGTTAACAGTTTTTTAAATTTATTTCAGTATAATTTGCGAACAAATTGAGAATTCTGACTGTAATCTCACATTTCTGACTTTTTTCTTACAATTCTGACTTTAATCTCAGAGTTCTGACTTAAATCTCAGAATTCTGACTTTTTTCTTACAATTCTGACTTAAATGTCAGAATTCTGACTTTTTTTCTCAGAATTCTGACTTTTAATCTCATAATTCTGACTTAAATCTCATAATTCGGACTTTTTTTCTCTGAATTCTGACTTAAATCTCAGAATGCAGACTTTTTTCCCCAGAATTCTGACTTTAAACTCAAAATTCTGACTTTTTGCTCAGAATTCTGATTTTAATCTCAGAATTCTGCCTTTAATCTCAGAATTCTGATTATTCTCTGAGAATTCAGACTTAAATCTAAGAATTCTGACTTTAATCTTAGAATTCTGACTGAATTCTGACAGCTAACAAACATGTTAGCTTCAAGCTGTAGCCATGTCTGTTTTAGAGACTAAACCAGCTCTCTTATTTTAATAACCTTCTACTCTTCCATTAATGAAATAGCATCACTCGGGACCCCTCGGCACGTAAAAAGTTGTGCCCATGTACATTAAGATCCAAAATTCTGTGATTAAAGTCAGAATTCTGAGGTTAAAGTTTAAAGAATTTAGATTTTTTTCCCCCATATTAAACTGAAATATTATTTAAAAATAAAAATAATCCTCTTCCGTTTTCCATTTTAAAAAAAAGCAAACAAAACAGAAAGCTCTTTTTAAAGAGCTTTCAAATTGCATCCTTTATAAAGACCTCCCAGCAAAAAACAAATTTAATATATATAATGTATTTCTATAATATAAAAAAAATACAAATTTTAATTTCATTTAAATGACATTTCGTAAAGCTTGACCAGGACATAGATGACTGAGAATCTTCACAGATACATTTATCAAAATTGGTTCTTATCTTCGTTCAAACTTTTTATTGAATTATAAAAGTGATAGTAAACTGATTGGTTTGCAATCACACATGGAGTACAAGGAAAAGCCGTTTTAATCTTTCCGTTAAAGATAGGCTCTGTGTATGCCCCTTAATGCTCTATCTGTCCGGTTCTTTTCCCTGAAAAGAGATCACTCGGGACAAACTCTTTAAATAACACTTCGTCACTTATATGTATTAAATAACAAGGAGACATGACAACAGATTCTGATAAAAATTGTAATCTTATTTAGATCAGATAAATTGCTTAGAATGTACAGAAGGCAGCTGCTCACCTCTGGGCTCATCTCTCAGGAAGTGGCCCTGATTAAAACAGTTAAAGAAGCATTTTATACATCTCCAGTCTGCCACATCATCTTATTTTACATCACACATGTTAGCAGATGATGAGACATCCATGGCTCCAGCCTTATCAAAATATTACACTTCCTTCTTAGCTGAAGGGCACCGCTCTCATTCCATTTCCAAATCTTTGCAACATACAGAATGAAGATTATAACGATATAAACGAATGATTTTTAAAGTTTTCCAGCCAAACAGGGCTGCTTTACAAATAATTTTGACCTTGGTGTTGATAAAAGAGAGAGACTTCCTGAGAGAAACATGCATCTAACCCCAGGTAATTCAGTTAAGTCCTGTAATGCAATTGACTAATAACTGGATTTGCTTTATTTAATTTTGAACAAAAATCCAGTGTGTTCCTTTTTAGTTCTTTTAAGCAACACAGTATTTTCCAGCAATAGCTGTATATTGTGCTGTATACAGTAATCTTAATCTTACTGCTGTCTTAAGACCCATAATAATAATCAACCCAAGACTAACAGGCAGATATAAACCCTAGAATCATTTTAACTCTAACCAACGTGTAAAAAGTAAAGTGAAGCACATTCAAGAAATGCTTCTTACATTTATGTATACATGTGATTAAAAGGGATAGCCTATCAATATTTATGCCATTTGTGATTTTGTTAAAACTATTTTTACTAAATAGTGTACTGAAATTAATTATTAAATATATTTTTTTTAATGAGATAGAGTATATGCTTAAATGTAATACATTTGCACTGAAATATATACTGTAGTCGGTAATAGTGGACAGCTCCAGTCGCTCTGGCACCTAAAGAGTAAGCTGTTTTTACTCTACAGAAACAATTTACTGCCTAACTGTCTCAGTTTGTTTTCAGATGTTGAGTGATACTAATCCATTACTTTGCTCTCCGCCTGCGTTGGATTTGACCTTTTTCCATGTCAGTGTTAATGAAGTCTCCAACTTCCTCCAATGTAGCAGTTGCTAAGCATGAAGAACATACAAACTAGATGTGCTCCTGCTTACATAAAAAGTGAAGGGACTTTGATGGAGCAGGAAAGTATGTTCAACATAAATATTTTCCACACACTTACTTGCCACAGAGCACAGAGGGATAAACGTCCGAGGAGGACTGCTGTTTTATTAGTAGCAATTAGACCATGGTTAGAAAATGTCCTTATTGAGTAACAAAGAGCTCTGCCAAGCTGATTGATGGAGGGCGGACATAGTTAGACAGGAATGGCGTGATGGAGAGGGGACAGACAGCAACGCTTGCACAAACAGGCCACTTAATGTTATATTGAAAAGATGGATTACCCGTGTTACTTTTGCACTGTTTCTGCCCCAGAGCTATTTTAGTTACAGTGCAAATTTGTACTCATAGATTTAGTGGAGGGAATTATGGAGGATGGTCAGGGAACAGAGACATTTAGATTGGATGTTGCCCAGAATGAAAGTACAAGCAGATAAGACCAATGAGTCTCAGCTTGTTTGTTGTGCCAGTGGTGGTTCAGTTGCTATGTGATTCTAAATATCTGGGGAAACATGCTGTGGGTAAGCCATGGTCTTTATGAGAGTGACTAGATGTAAATAGATTACTTTGTCATTAATAGCACATGTGCCTCATTACCCTATAAGTTAGAAATAGAATTGTAAATATGCTGAGATCATATTTATGATTTTGGATTTCGTTCTTCCACCAGTGCTACTTCTGCTTCTCAGTCACATTATTCTGTAAACTAATAGCAGACCTATGGGACACTTTGGACCTGAGGTAGAAAGTACATCTGTGGCATTGCACCGCCATCTGCTGGTAACTTTAGCGCTTCCCTTTGGCAACCATAGTTCTCAGCTGAAAACATAAGTGGTTTTGGAATCATTTCTGATTGCAAAGCACAGCTTTGATTAGGGATAAGGTATTATGGACTTGTAGTTTGATAATGTTTTTTTTTTTTTTTGTGGCAATATGATGATAATGATAAAACTAATTATTAAAACAACTATGTATTACTTCTTTGCAATCGTTTTTAGGTAACTTTACGGTGGTGATGGCATGGCACAGTGTTTAAAGCCCACACAATTCAAAATGCTGCTTTTGAAAAAAACAAACTTCTTCAGCACACCAGTTAAATATACTGTGATTTTTCTATTCCTAAACTCCAAAAAGTAGCTGCATTAAATACCTTTTATATTTTATTTATTAATGCTTTAATGAAATAATAAACAGTGGAAAAAAGTGAAAATAAAAATTGTGACAAGCAAGGCATTTTTATTTAGTTTTCAAACTTTATAAATAGTAATTCATTTAGGCTATGCTCATTTTTAGAGTAACAAGGAATGTATCAAGCTGACAATAGTACCCTCCCACCCCTGTTTGGTTGCAAAATATTCTGTCCTCCCATTTCTAGGCTTGTCTTAACAGCTTTTTATGCATTAATTGTGGCTTTATCATATGCAGTAGTCTATAAATAACCCTTCCTTTTTCGTATTTCTTTTTTTTTAGACCAGATAATGATAGCCTGACTTTATCACAAAAGCAGTTTATAAATAAGTGCTTATTTTTTTAAGGGGAAAAAATGACGGACCTACATGTGAAGAAGTAATTGTTCTCTCAATATGATAACCAGTTCTGGCTCTCTTTATGAGCAACAGCTGCAATCAAGCTTTTAGTATAGCGGCTCCAAGTCTCTTAAATTTAAATTTTCTTACCTGGCAAAAGCAAAATTTATACTGTGTAGAATTCCGATTGAACTACACGTACCGATCTGGAAAGCCCCATGTAGAAAGTGTTTGCAAAAAGGAGGGACATTTAGTACAATTCTTCGAGCTGATTGGTATGTGCCTTGCATGTTTTTAGTTTTTAGCCAATCACAGCAGCAGTAGCAGCTTGAACGCAAGTGGAGTTATCTGATAAATCACACTTTCTATCCACAAAGGCTAATATTGTGTTCTTAAATGCTTGTTTTTCTAAAACAAATAGAGTGTTTTCCCAATAAAACGGGCGCAGCCATGTTTGTTTTTCTTCAGCCTTCCTCCTCTGGTTGAGGCAGTAACATCATACACGTCACTGCATTTCTTTGTCTCGAAATATTTCTGCATCAAGGCTATCAAATGTACTGGCCCCTGGAAAAATCACGCGACAATTCATCTTGCTTGAAAAGTAAGGAATTTTCACTCCTTTTCTTGTTTTGTTTTAGTCAAGTTTTAATCAAGCCTCATTTTAGGATTTATCTGCAACGAAGTCCTGCTTTATGTCACAGCAATGCATCTGAAAGTTGATTTAAGTCTCTACGTCCTTTCTTTCTTAATTTCTCAGGCATTCAGATGTGGAATTTTTGTTCTGCTTCAAATTATTATACAGCCACTCATGTTAGGTGCACCTAGAGATAAATACAGATGTCTTTTATGCAAATAAATTGTGTAAACTGGGCCTCAAGGTTTGCTATCTTTAGGTCACAGTGCAAATTTGTTACTTTTTTCTAGCAACATTTATGTCAAGCATGATACCTTTGCTCACATGGCGAGATATACAGTTAATTCATTCAAGAGTATTATCAGATCAGTATGAGCTATCAGCCAATATGTTTAACCCATGTTTTATGCATTTCTACTCTTAACAATTTATATTAATGGTATGGATTGGAACGGTAGTCAAGCATTTGTTTATTTCTATGCTGATTATTTTTTGATAGTCATGTAAACACAATCGGCTGTCATTTTTTTTTTAAACATATGTAGGTTATACTTAACATCACTCAGTCATGGTTGTTCCTATTTAGGTTTAGCATTAAAAATAAATTAAAGGGTTGTTGTTTTCTAATGAAGGAAATCTACTTTCTCTAATCTTTACCTGGATGTAGGTATTAAATGCCAAAAACAAAATAGCTTGACATTCATATTTACATGAATTTTTCTTTGAAGTCAATTTAGGAACTTGAAAAGGGGGGAAAATTGCTCAATTAGAGCATATTTAAAAAACAAAAAACAAAAAAAAAACATTTTGTTTTTTATTAAACTTAAAGAAAATACGCATTGCATCCATTTCCTTACCATTAATTGACTTTTAATTTATTGAGCACTGTTTATGATCCTTATCACCAGAAATAAAAATTAGTCAGCCATTATGTTTTATGGATGCCAGTGTGTTTGACTGAATATCTGTTAAAAATAATGTCTAAAAAAATCAGTGGCTATCATTGTGTTGTGATAGATTTGTTTTTTTTAAATTATGATACTTTTGATAATTGTGTTCATTGTTTATCAAGACAACCTTTTAACTAACCTGTAAAATTGAAAACAGTGAAAAAGCTCATTAAAAAAATGACATACAATAACATACAACTCATTTTAATTCTGCTCGGCTTTCTTTTTTCATACACATTAATGCCTTTTGCAAAGTCACAGGTGCTGTTGTGGGATTAGAAGGAAGCAGTGATCTGTCACTAACTTTCATTGCCTGTCTGGTGATTCTGCCAAATAGAGAGATTATCTTTAGTTGATTACTGAAAAACAAATTAAAAAACTTTGATCAGACATGCATGGCATAATGAGGCTCTGCGATAACACACTGTTCTTTTTTGGCTGAGACCAAATGGTAGGATAAGAGAGGTGTATGTATCTGTTTAACACCACAAGTGGGCAGTATTGCGCCATCAAAAACTGTGGTTTTTGTGAATGAAAGTAAAATGCTCCTCTGATAAACAGGCTCATCACATTAGATTAAAACATAGCTCAAAAGTAAATTTTTTTATGTTCATTCAAAATGTCAGAATGTGAGTTTCATATATTAGTTAATACTTTAGCTAATTTCTATGATCATGGTTCAGAGCAAACAAAACCAAAAAACTCTGTCTTAAACACATTCAAATATAAAAAAAAAAAAACGGACTTAAAGTCCATCAGCTTGTGATGCTGCAGGGATGTTGTGTAAACTGAGGTTACCTTAATCTTAGCCTTTATATCATTACCATTATTGAGTATACTGTTCATTTTTTGTTATGTTTCTTCCCTTTTGGACTTGAGTTTTCAGTTATATGTCATTCTGTTTTGTTAATCTTTGGTTTGTTTTCCATTATATATTACATATAAAGCCATGCTGCATTTTTTGAGTTAGTCTCCATTGCCCTCTTGAGCCTGTCTCCTTTCCCCTAGCTCCCTTCTAGTTACTTCTATCCACACCTGCTCCATATCAGTTCATTAGTCCTTTCTTTGTTCTGTTCCCCATATAAACCACCATTGCATTGCTGGTTTCTGGTTGTTACTTGCTCCTCATGTATGTTTTCTCTGACCCTTCCTGTTTTGCTTTTGCTGCATTTTGTTTTTTGACTTTACCTTCTGTTTCCTTTGGTTCTACATTAAATCAGCAAAAATGAATCTCTGCCTCTTTCTGTCTCTGCATTTGGGTCCTCAACCAAAGTCTGCCCAACTATGACACTCCTAATTTTTCATTAAATGATATAGTCCATACATTTTCTCTTAAGCTGAGATCCATCAAGGTGAATAAACTAAGTATTTGTATCTGAACAATACGTAGGTGTCCAGCCCTGTTGGAAATTGAAATCAGCATCTTCTAATAGCTTATCAGTGGAGGGAATTGTAAAACGTTGAGTAATTAAGCAACAGTAGAATAGGAAATGTATTTAGGAGCCTTACTTGATTATGACCTTTTAAATGTACCTATACATTAAATGAATTAAAAAAAATGTTTTAACCAATGAATGCATTACATTGTCAAAATTATGTTTATATTTCTCTTCATAATTTCTAGTAATGTGTCCTTGAAATGTTTAGCTTGTCACAAATATTTGGTGTTTGTTGATCTATTATCCTCCTGTAGATTTCAGTGTTCTTAAATTATTATCTAGTCTTCCCTCTTTCCTTTAAAATGCTCAGCCCAAGTTCCTCTGGTATGTTTCAAAAACAACTGTGTCCAGATGTTCCGCTGTTTACCTTTGAGATAAGGTCAAGTCTGTCTCTGATTTCATTTCATATAAACCCTCCAAAAAAAGTGTATCAGCTACTCTGCTTACTAACCTTGCTGCCTACGGATGAAAAATTTAAACTAAAGGCAGCTACCACATTTTACAGACCTTAAAGGAATCTATTCTAAAAGATTTTCCATTTGTAGGAGACACTTTATAGAGTGCCGATGCCCACATTTGTAGTGCTTTTTACGCTGGTCTTTAGGCCTCAGATTTATTTTATTTAAATTCTGTCATTCTGTCAAAAAGATCAGCCACGTTTCTGTTTATATTTTAGTATGTTCAGTAGGCGTGGAGTGTCTATTGCAGTTGGGTTTTTGAGATCTTTTCTATGTATAAAAGTATTTAAATATATACATTTGCATGCAGTTCACGTTCATATTGGCACTGAAGTGGTTATAGTTGGTAAATAAGGTGAAATGATACCTTGCAGAGAACTGTAAAATATCCGTAATTATTGGACATTTATGTTTGTAATCTTTGCTTTCATGCTTGTAACCAAGGTAGCTTATCAAATCAAAGAGGAAGCTATTCTTGAAAAACTGTGTATACCTCTACTAAACTGGGCTTTGCTACTGACTCCATGTGATTGTTTTCATTTTGGGAAAAAATAACCCTATAATAGGTTAATAATTTCAGTTATTTGCATGTAAAAAGTAAAAGAAAACTTTATGTTGCATAAAAAAATAAAGAGAAAAGAGAGCTAAAAGAAAACATAACTACCAAGAGATATACATCTCTTCAAGCCATTCCCAACTATTTTTCTTTGTGCTTTTTTTGAAGCTAAACTTTGAGGCCTCTATGCTTGAGTTTACAGCATTTGATCTTTTATCACCAACTCGTGCTGTGAAAAGAGAAATACAGATCTTTATGACCTTGGAAAGATGAAGTGTTGGTTGAAAAGAGATGATTAAATATTTCAAAGTACAGCAAAACATTTTTTAAACACATTTCTTCAATTTCCACGCATTTGGTTCACTTGAATATTAGCTACATCATCCAAAAAATAGTAATTTTAAAAAAGGATAACCCATATGAGAAAGAAAAACTGTTTTTAATATATTATTTAATTTTGCAATACAAAAAAATACCTCTACAAATAAATTGACCCTGTGTTAAAACCTAGTTATCGAATATTAAGGTATGAAATGTATTTACCATACTTTTCTCTTTATTTTGTTAGCAAAAAAACAGGCCTCACTGCCATACCTTTAGGGACAAGAATTTACAGATTGCACAGAAGCTGACTGACCGCAGTAAACATGGTTGCATAAATATATATCGCAAACTGAAGAAAAGCAGTACTAGATGAGATGAGAAACTTAGTTATAGAGATCCATCAGTCTGGGGAGGAGCAGAAAGATATATCTAAGGCTTTTGGCCTAGGGTGACTCTTGTTAAGAGCCTTTACTCCAAATGGAGAGCAACCTTACTACAGGATCACATTTAATAAACATCCAGGATATCTACAAACAAAACAACAAGGAACAAAAAGGAACCTTTATTTTGCATTTTGCATGTATTAGCAATATTTATTTTTCTAATTTCTTATTTTTAAGTTTAGGCATTTCAGTGCAAAATAAGCAGAAAAAGATGGAATCTGCTCTGTAAAGCAAGTGAGTGATGATTCTAAAAGAAAAATATCCCAAAGTCCAAAAGGGATCAAAAAGGCACAACCAGGCAGGCAAGTACTTAAGTGTTTAATAAATAAAGAGATGGACAGCACAACAACAAAAATAATAACAACATTAAACAACTCAGAATCACTTTTTATGTATGAACATACACTTATAAACCATAAATATGTGGCCCTTATAACTTAAAACTGGTAGCACTTCTTTGACTGAGGTAGGGTCAGGAATAAAAAGCAACTAAATAAAGAAATGTATTTATATGTGTGTTTGTATGTTTGTTGAATGCTGTTATCAGTGGAAGTGTATGTTGGAAGTATGTTGGCAAGGAAGCTGCAGGACCAGGTAGTGGAGGCAGCAGTCTTAGCAGAGATGCCTGGACTTCCCTCTCCCCAAACACTGTCTCCATCTCCTCTTGGGGAAGCCCAAGGTCTTCCAGGGCCAGGAAAGAGATATAGTCCCTCCAGAATGTCCAGATTTCATGGTCATAGGTGAGGGTAGGGATGTAGACTGAACGATAAATTGAGAGCTTCTCCTTTTGGCTCAGCTCTCTCTTTACCATAACAGTCCAGTGAAGCATCCGCATTACGGGGAAGCCGCACCGATCCATCTGTCCATCTACTGCTCCATTATCCCCTCACTTGTGAACAGGAACTCAAGATGCATGAACTCTTCCACTTTCGCCAGGAGCTCCTTTCTTCAAGAGGGCAAGCTTTTTTTTTCGTCCACGAACCATAGACTCAGACTCGTAGGGGCTGATCTTCATGCTTGCTGAAAACCATAACCAGTACATGCTCTAGGTCTTGGCTAGAGGGAGCCAACAAAATCAAGTCATCTGCAAAAAGCAGAGGTGAAATCTACCAGTGCTGTTGCAATGGCTGTTTAGTAGAAATGTGTGTTTGCTTTTATAGGCCAGTGCTCCTCTTCAATCAATGCCTCAGTCTTCCTGCCCAAGACTTCCGGCTGATAACACACACACATGCAGCGTTGATACGGATGAAACGCCAGGCTGTCTGTTCCTTGAAGACGGTCAGGGCGCTAACAAATATGTGTGTGTTGGTGCAGTAGGAGTTCCAGTGGCGGCTGTCAATGCCGAGACAACCTGAACTGCCTGACTTGGAGCTTTGCTTTCCACCCCGCACTCCAGGCCTTCCACCACTCATGATTGCAGAGCCCCTGTGTGTTGGGGATCTACAGGTGGTCTCATAAAAAAGCTGTTTCTTTACTTTGTTGTTGATTGTAACATTGGAGAGTACTGTCACTTCATTTCCAGATATGTCTGTGGCTCGTGTCTTGTTTTTCACCCAGGTATTAATGCTGTCACACACTGAGTACTCTCCTCGATGCATGGTGTGTGAACTTGCCCTTCGTCTTACCCTCACCCCCCTAATCCCTTCAATGTCATAATCTTCATCATCCAAAACATCATGCGAGGGGGTTACCTCACTAAAAACAACACGGGGTGATGGGCGATAATGTCTCTTTGAGAAGAGCTTCGGGTCCACCACTGGACTAGAGGGGTCTGGAGAGGAACCTGCTGGAGAGTGGCCAATAATGGGGCTCCTGTTGTGCATGTGCGAAGCTGAACGATGTAGCCTCTTGGTCCTGTGATGGGTGGTCCTATGATTCTGCTGTGAAGTTTTGCCCTGAGAAAGATGTCCCCTGGCTGCCACTGTGTCCTTCTGCCCTGCTCTGTGACTGGCTGCTCCAGGGCTCCGGTCCAATCCCACTCCCATATTCAGTACAGCCTGGACGCCAATCAGGAGGAGCAGGACCAGTGGTGACGACCTCATGGGCACAAGTCCTGTGCCAAAGATACAAAAATGTATAATCATTAATATTAAAATGTGATTTTTTTTCCAGCTTTATTAGATATATTTTATCAAAAAGATTAAAGCCACACTGTGTAACTTTTATCTACTAGGAGACACCTGTAAATTCAGTTTTAGGCCTCCTGAAAACAGCTGGTGACTCTTTTGCTAAATTAAACAACCTTCTTCTGTGTTTTGGAATCTGATAGCAGACCACTTTTGACCAGCAGATTCAGAAGTCATGGAATTATTTGGGAAGACATGGTCACATTTACCTCATCATTCCATGATGGGTCGGATCCTCTCAAGTTACATAGGAAGGTTTTTTAAAAGCGACACCCATAAAGAGAATGGATATACACCATTTGCCATTTATTGGCCAAAAAGATAATTTCATACATCGCAAATTAGGCAATAATTGGGTCAAAAGATATTCAGGGTTGCTTTAAATTGATCAATTATAAGTATTCTTTCATTTAAACCATATTATATTATCCCTTATTATTATTAGCACAGTAAATGTAACAACAGGCACACCTTTAGAAGCTAAAAATGGAGCAACTTCCCTTGTGAAAACAATTTGACGACCCTTTACAGTTTTTGTTCATTTAAGAGCGGTCTAGCATTTTGTCTAAGTACATTATATGAAATTCCAATAGACTTCATCCAATTTTGGTTTTGTAACATGATATAATGTAGAAAGGTTCCAGGAGTGAGAATACTTGTTCAAGAAACTTAAACTACACCAAATGGAAATTATTTCATTACATAATACAGAAAAAGAAAGATGATGCAGTTTTTAATAGGGTAGGTTATCCCTTACCAGTTCTTTCCCTGTGTTTTTTTCTTTTTTCATGGATTGCTTTGCTAGGTTTTAAGTACCTGTGGAATGTGTCCAGCTGAAGTAGAGAGTCCTGTAGACTTTAAAGCCAAACTCCAACAAAGACTGGGCCCCTCATACCTGCCACCTGGACCCTCTGAACCACAGCTCTGTGATACACATGGAGAGTACAAAGACTAGTTAAAATTAAATTTCATATTCAATTTATTCATATAGTATAATAGTAAGACAAATTATGTTATGTCTTATATCTTCAGAGAAAAGCAAAAGGTAGCATGGAAAAGTAACATGGTCATCACTTTAATCAACGTTTAAACCTCAAAAAAACAAGCTGTCTACAGCTGGCTAGACAGTATAAAGAAAAAAATCAAAAGCACTTTTTCTGTACATTTGATTTGTCCAATGCAAATTATGTAAAACAATAAAAAAAACTGTACCGTAGGACATATAGATATCAATATCTGTGGCATTCCACACCTCAATAAATATAAAATACCACCTTTATTGTGCAGACATCAAGCTTGCACCACTCAAAGAATATGAACACATGTTTTCAAATGTGGTATTACTTCCACCAACATATATCCAATGCATGTGTATGTGATCTGATTGTTCGAATGGTTTGCATAGTTAGATATCAAGTTGTCTATGAACATATTTCTTCCAGACATGCAAACCTTTAGGGGGTCAGGGAGGTGAGTTGAAGCTGACCTGTCAGTATTTATTTACAATGCTTTGTTGCATCTTGTTGTTACAGTGGCAGTGTTGGACTGCCACAAAGTTTATGGGTGTTGCAAATATTTACCTCTGCAAGTTTAATGTTATTGTCTTGCTGTGAAGGTTGGACCCTCGTGGTTGGATATAGCTAAGCTCAGGAAGCAGTTAGTGGTCAATGGTATATTTTTTTGCAAAAACACTACCGCCTCTGTATTTAATTTTACCTTTTGAGGCACCAAAGTCCTCTGGAAAATCTTTTGCAATGTAGTAAGATCCATTAGGAGACAGTACTCCTAGCATTGTATACACCAGCTTGCAAGGACAAGCAGCTGAGACATATCAAAATGTCATTGGCTGTCTTCCCCTCAGAAATCATAACTGGGCCACAGAGGGGAGATTTTGCATTTTGAATTCCTGCTCAGGTATTTTCCCACAAGCTAGTTCAAGGCTATGATTATATTTGCTATAAACTACAAATTCCACATTTGGTAATGTCCAAGGCAGTTTTAACATACAAGGCAAAAGTTTTAATAAAACTTCAACCTTTTCAGATCCTGTTTATTTTTCTTCGATTTTGATTTGTTTTTTGGAAATTGAAAAGCAATCAATCTTTGTCTAAGTTCTGTTTTATGTGCTGAATATGATAAATGGCTCTATGCTGCAAGCTTTAGTGCATGTTGACTGAATGTCACATTAGATTAACATACTTTCTTAATAAACGTTGGAATAAGGTCAGTTGCATTCATTTACACCCCTTGAATGAATAATTTTCAACCATTTTAAATGTAATTAAAGCATCAGTATATTTGAAGTAAGTTTTTACCAGCGTTACACATTTATACACAAAAATATTTTGGCAATTCCTCAAACTAGTACACACATACACAATACATGCTCAAGGCCATTGGTCTTTTCCTCCCAAAACCACAGAAAAAAACACTACTGTTGCACAGAGAGATCATGTGAGGTCAACCCAGCAACATGAAGCAAAGAGGCATATGCAAGTTACAGAGGTAGGTTGAGCTACAACATCACTGCAAAATAAAGCATGCAAGCTTGTCTATACACACTGATACATTAAACCGGCATTCTCAGATTTTTCTATTGTGGAACCTGATATCCAAAATAATAGTTTATCCTCTCGCAAAACACTGCTCAGTTTAAACAACAAAATCTACATAAAATTTCATCTTGATCTGGGCTGATAGATATAAATCTGGATATTTAACCAAGACCATTCTATCATAGTCTTGCCCCAATGATCAGGGTCATTTTCTGCTTATGGCACCAAAGTTTGTAGCAGCTTTTACATGTTGTTCCTCTGAGATTACTTTTCATTTAGCTGCACCCATCTTCCTATCTACGCTGAATAGATTTCATGCCCTTCAAAAAGAGCGGTCTCTTTACAGCATGATGTCAGGTGGCATGATGCATCCACCAAAATATCTGACTGTGGGCATGCTCATAGTAATGTGCAGAGTTAGTGTGCTGCCACATAAAGCATTTGCAGTTTTGTTTCATCTGACCAGACCATCATCTTCCACATTTTTGCTGAGCCAAATTTTTGCCAATTTCTGTAGTTGATTGATTCAGTCTTGCACAGGGAGATGTTAAAAACCTGGGGTATTGTCTCATAGCCAAACCCCACATAAAACTATCAATAACTTCATATATTAATAAATAAAGTTCAGGAGGTGTTTGCACTGGATTGTATTTAGATGTTTTAGAACCAAGTGGGCTTAATTCTAATTCTTGATACACTTCTTAGACATTTATTTTTAAAATTACATTTATTTAAAGTCCAAAAATGACATTACTTTCTCTTCCATTTCCAAACTATGAAAAGATGTGCAATGGTCTTTTACACAAAGTCTCAATAAAATATGTTTAAGTTTCTGATAGTAATGTGAGAAATTGCAGCAAGGTGAAGTGGTATGAATAGTTATTTCGAGAACTGTATATGAAGCAATAACATATGTGGTTGTTAATGTAGTAGAGCTGTATTTCATTTTAGGGAAAATATAAACGTTCTTGAGTTTTAATTCATTATCGTACTGGTTCCATTATGAGCGAAAAAAGTACTTTTTAGTCCTATGTGATAAGTTAGTGGTCAAACCTTAAATTGCAGACTATGACTTTTACATCCTGTTGCTTTTGTTTGGAAATATCGTCCAGTATTTTCCTAGAGAATAAAAAATAATGCAATGATTCCTTTAGCAGAATCCTTTCCTGCTCTGTAACTGTATTTAGCAAATCAAATATAAACTGAAGCTCCAGGGAAGGATTAGTTTTGCATTTTATCTGCAAAACAATCAAGTAATCTTGGGTGATGCAGAGAGCTATTGTTTTGACAAACTGATTAAAAATTGATATCTTTTAACTTTACTAAACACAATCAAACACACTTAGGTTCACATATACTGAGCAGGAGGTGGTCCAAACATGCAGTAAACTGACTGATCCAGGCTGACGGGCAGCCGACTATTTACACAGCCCGAGGTGAGCCTGGAGGATCTTAATGTTAAAAATATGTGGCGTGTGTTTAATGCCGGTGGAGCCAGCGTAAACA
Source organism: Cyprinodon variegatus (assembly GCF_000732505.1). Classification (NCBI taxonomy): domain Eukaryota; kingdom Metazoa; phylum Chordata; class Actinopteri; order Cyprinodontiformes; family Cyprinodontidae; genus Cyprinodon; species Cyprinodon variegatus. The sequence continues at coordinate 732,305 of NW_015150624.1, forward strand.
TTGGGTCCCAGGAGCACAGGGGTCAGAGAGGTTTAGAGAACACCTATGAGTTATAGGATTACCTCAATACTTACTCAAAATCTCTCTGACTATGCATCTGAACCTCTCCCAATAACACTTTATACAGGCTAACAAACATGCACATCACAGAAATGCATGACATTATTCTTTAATGCAGAAAAGATACAGATGTGTTCTTATTTTTTTTTTGTTTGCATTTATAAACTTAAAATAACATTGGACTTTGGGAAGGTGAACAAAACAGCAACATTTCCTTGCTTCCGAATCCAAAGGAAGCAGTCTCTGTTATAAACTGTTGTAAAAACAGGTCATTTTGCAGCATAAACACGTAGCGTAGATAAAAACAAATGGTGCAAAAGTCAAAATTGCCAAATGTTACATCTCAGATAAGATTCTGGTTACTTTTCTGCAACAATTTAAATCTGTGTTTTACATCTCTCTCTCCCTACTTTAGGAATGAAACATTTTTCTATTTTGTGCAAAGGCATCACTTATTTGCATATTACATGACAAGAAATATCTGAAATAACAAAAGCTTGAACGGGATGACTTTGTGTCCAAATAATGACAAAGAAAATCCATAGTCCTTACAGTAACAGAAATAGCAGACAGTGTCTGAGTCACGTTTTAGCACAGTGATGCAAATAAAACAATTAAATAATAAACTCTTATGAATCATGCAATAAGAAAATGACTCCAAGGATAATTCCTATGGTGGCAGACTTTGCAGAAGCTGCCCTGCGTAGTTTACTGGAAAGTGAGATTTCCCTTTTCCCAGTAAGCTTTGTGTAATGCTTTGCCAACTAGTGAATGAAAAACATTTTGATTGTGCAATTTCTCCTTTTCAAATGCCATGATGGCACAAGCGTGACAAAGCACTAACAGGATAAACAAATCCTTGTTCAGGCAGGGAAACGTTACTGTAATGCCTACAATGTAAACAAGAGAAGGGAAGTTACATGTTGCCTAGCTGCTGTTATAGAAAAACATCTCCTGGACACATGAGATCAAAGCTTTTCAGATACAGACGTATCGCTTTGTCATTGGAATTGAAGCTCAGTCAGTTACTGGTACTGACAACAAATTTCTTTGGCCAGCAGGAAAGTTTCGTCAGGCAGCTAGCTATAATAATGTACTAAGCAGACTTTAGTAGCATTGACATGCAACATTACTACACTTGGCTGTAGCAAACGGTGAAGGAAACACATGTGGCTCAAACCCTGAAATGTGAGCATCACTTTCCATCATGACGAGGTTAGTTTACAGTAACTTCTCCCATCCAGGGGATGCATTAGTCATTAGTTACAAGTCCCTGTTAAAAGATGAGCAGGAGCATCATGTCAACACTTCTCTCAAACAAACACAAACATCTGTCGGTGTGATGAAAACTGCATCAGATTATAAGCGGGTGAGGAGAGACTGACAGCAGCAGAGGCGGAGGTAGGTAGAGCAAAGAAAATGAAGGGGGGGTGGTGGCGCAGGGGAAAAACTGAGAAAGACAAACAGTTTTCCTGAGTCTCTCAACAGCTCAGTGTAGTGCATTTCCTCCCGCTGTCAACCACTGGTAATAATTATCGAGCGGGATGACAGCCAGGTCAGCTTGCTCCCTTACACATAAATGAGACTGACTTGTGAAGATTGTTTTACTGGGAAAGAAATCCTACTGTTTGAATATAAAATATTTCAATTATTATTTGTTCATTGCATCTTTCACTTTTTATAATGAAACTTTTCTTCTCTGTAAATAGTGTTAATATTTCAGCTGAATAACAAGATATATGAACTGAGTTCAGCCATCAACATGCTGCCATAAACTCAGTTTTTTTTCATAAATTTTATCAAATTGTCTGTATCGATTTAAGAGCCTGGTGTCTGGTGAGAGGTTGTCATTAAAAGCACCTAGATGTTTAAAAAATCTTAATATTCCAAAATTATAGATTCCCTATGATTACATTAAGTTGACATAAAAAAAATCAAGCAAGGTGAAAAATATATTCCTAAATGTTAGGTCAAATCATACATTTCAACTTAAGTTATAAACATATGATTACATCACACTTTGTATTGACTTGGCAATTCGCTCCAATTGATAGGAACACATCTGATTCACATTTTTAACATCTTAGCTCAAAATAAGCACATAATTTGGAAACACAGCTAAATGCATGTTTCCTCTTGTTTGAGTGAAGACTCGGAGTATGGTACATATTGTCGTACTGGTCGTCTTCTGCTTTATCTGGGACTGAGTTATTGGGGAAGCAGTCTCAGTAGAGACTCCCATACTTCCCTTTCCCAAGACACCAGGCCAGTGAAGAGACATAGTCCCTCCAGAGTGTCCTGGTTCATCCCTCGGGCCACCTCATGGTGGGATGTGCCTAAAACACCTCCGGAGGGAGGTACATCAGACAAAGATGTCTGAGCCATCACAGCTTACTCCTCTTGATGTGAAGAACAACTAACTCTACTACGAGCCTATCCCAAATGATTGAGTTCCTCAACCCACCTCAAAGTGATTGCCCAGCCACTCTGCGGAAAAGTCTGATTTAGTATCTCAATCTTTCACATACGATACAGATTTTTATGATCATCGCTGTGGGTAGGAACTTAGACCGACTGGTAAATTGAGAGATTGACCTTTTCTCTCAGCTTTCTCCTCAAGCCCAATAGTTTGGTTCAACAGTTTCATTATAGCAGCAGCTGCAATGATGGGTCTATCAATCTCCCACTCCATTCTCCTCTAAGCATGCACAAAACCCGAGGACACTTGAACTTCTCAACTTGAGGCAGGTACTCTCATCCAACCTGAACTGGAAAAGCCACCTTTTTCTAGTGGGGAACAATTGCCTCTGAGTTGGAGGAGCTAATTCTCCTCCCATCCGGTTACCAATTACTGTAGCTCCGACCCACCCCAGTGCCTCCTGTAGGTCTTTGCAGGAGGGACCGAATATAACCACATCATCCACAAAAAGCAGGGACCATAACCGCTGGTCCCAAAACCAGACCCACTCCAGCCCTGGGCCAAACATAAGAATCCTGTCCATAAAGGTTATGAACAGGACCTGTGACAGAGGGCAGCACTGTCAGAGTCCAAAATGCGCCAAGTACAGGTCCAACTTAATGCCAGCACTGCGGACTAAACTCTTGCTCCACTTGTACAGACACTGGATAGCCCCTAGTAAAGGATCCTAACTCCGTACTCTTTGAGCGCCCCTCACAGGGAACCATGAGGCACACAGTTAGATGTCAACTTCGGGTCCACAAGATGTTCTTGAATCTTTCATTGTGGACTTTTATGTTCATCCCTTTAAAATGTGTACATTTATTGATGCTCTAGCTACATCTGATTATCTAATAACATTGATGAGTTTACTGTGAATCAAACTCAGAAGTGCAGATAAGCATGCATTGCCAGTTTAGACGATACTTTCAATCAAGAGTCTGGGTGTACTGGATAATGAATATGTTGAGGTCATGAGAGTTCATGCAAAAGGATACCAGTAAAGTAACATGTCTAGCACATTAAGTAAAGTAAAGTTATATACAGTATTAAATATTGGACTTCAGGCAGTGGTATTTCCTTAAGAAATGCCAATTAAGTTTTTGATCCGTTGTAAAGGCAGATATTCTATCCAGATTTTACATGATAACCTCTATGTTGACCCAGCTGAGGTACATTTCTTTTGGACTGATTGATTTTAATTTTTTTAGTTCACATGAATGGATTTTCAAAACACCATGATTCTTGCAACTCAAATCCAAGCTAGATATTTCTAGGAACAGAAGAAATGTTTTATATGCACAAACATCTACATGTCAGTATTGATTGGTGATATGCCATGCCCTTTTGACACAACAGTCCCAGCTGTATATTCTAAAAGCACTTACAACCTTGTAACCTTAATGGATTGACATGTATGATCCTCAAAGGTGGGTTAATAGTTGTATGTTTATTTTGGAACTGTGATCTAGATGAGTCTCATATTTTTTTCTACTGAGTGTTCTTTGTTGTTCCTGTGATGGACTGCCAACCTATCATTTGTTATGTTCCCAGTTTATCGCCTGATGACAGCTGACATAGACTCTAGACCCTTACGACCCTGAACAAGACAAAGGTTTGGAAAAAAAACTGTAGGAAGATGGATGGACTAAAGAACTTGGGCAAAAAGTCGTCTAAATTTAGTCACAGGCTTCAATGGCTAAATGAGAACAGCCAACAGACAGAACAAGTATGTCTCCTACTCAATGATTAAACCTTAAAAGTGTATGAAAGTTTCTATGATCTCGAAAATAGACCTTAATTGGTCTTTTTGAACAGAGACAGCTAAGAATATTCTTAGAATAAACCTCAATCTTACTTAAGCAACCATTAGTCTTTATTTAAAAAGTTACTTGGGATTTCTTTGACCGAAAATGGCCTTGTGTCATTTTTGCTTGATATGAACAGTTGTAGTTGAATACTGATGGTTACAGTTTCTCTCTCATTTGATTCCTTTGAATTATGGCTTTATTTTTGAAGTCTTCCAGTTTGAGGTATACATATCCAGCTTCTCTAGGTGAAATAGTCGTCTGCATAGCCCAGCTTTCTCACACCAGGTAAAAGGCCCACATCCTGTTAAAACGAAAGGAAATGTCCTATATTTCATAGTAAATTCGCATGCTCTATTTTTAACCAATGCAGTTGGTTTGTGTAACCTTTTTTCTAAACACTGCAGAATCTTATTAAAACCTTTGATGGAAATATAGGGGGATTACTATGTTGTGATCTATGGGTAAAGAAGGATTGAGTAGATTATCTATGATTGGGATAATCAGGTGTAGAAAAGTACAAGTGTCTTAAACAAAAGCCCTTCGAGCTGGCTTTACCTGTGTACCCCACCAGGTTTAATATCTGACATAAAACTGAAAGTCAACAGTAAAATAAAGTTACAAATGAAGCATGACAGACATGCAGCAGCAGATACAGAGGAACAAGGTAGCATTGGTTTCCAGAGCCAACCACAACTTCTCCGCAGGCTAATATGTTAATGTCAGCTAGTAAGCTTTTCCTTATTATGTGGAATCTGACATGCAGGATATAGTAACTCCAAAAAGGTAAACAACACCAACAACCACCAGGACCTGTTCAAGTCTAGGGCCAAAAGAAAGGTAACTAACATCTCTGCTGACCGAACATATCCTGGTCAGGAGCTGTTAAAACAAACTCACTAACAAACTCATGGGCAGTTTTTTTTCTCGGTCTGTCGCTGTGGTGAAAACAGTAAGTACAAAGTAAGTAAAAAAAAAAAATTATAATAATTATAAAAAAAAAAAAAAGAAAGAAAAGAAAACAGTAAGTACATCACAGCTAAGGTAGTCAGATTGTCAGCTAGAACAATAAGGATTTATTTTCACTATCACAACCTGACTTCTTGCTTTTTTTCTAACAAGAAATGCAGGCTTGTAAATACTGCTATTATCCTGTTTTTATTATGTCATTTATCCCATATCCTTTGTGCTGTGGATTGCTGTCTTATTTTTGGTGCACAAACACAAGGCACTCTTACATTTTGCTGAAGCACTTTATTCCCCAGTATATTATCAGTTGATTAGAGATATGCTACACAAAACCACCTTCACTATTACAAGGGTTGCAGAGGTCAAAATCAAAGGAATTTGATTTCCTTAACTTGCTTTAACTAGATGTATTTAGTTAAAGCATAGGGGGAACTTCAACCTTCCTTAACTTTGTAGCCCACATGTAAGGATTTTAAAACTTCAGATTTATTTTTAATTAAACATCAAAAAGATTGGTCTTTCTGGGATTGTCTGCTGACAGAAACATTTAGATATGGTGCCTATGTATTAATTTTTCCCTGGTGGATTCCTATTTCAGCAGTATTCTGCTCATATACTTCTGAGGTAAGTTAACCAATTCCAGTAAAAAAAGTGTTAAGAAGGATCTGACTCTAATTATTAGGTCAGCACTGAATGTAATGAGCGTATACAGACAGATCATTTTCAACAGATGTTTTTTCCATTAGTTCTGGGAAAACGAACAAGAGGTGAATCAAAGTAGCCTTGGTGCATGTGGAAAATTAAAGCAACAAACTGAGGCAGATGTTTGAGTAAAGAACTCGGTCTGTCTTGTTATATTTTGTCCTTGTTTACTTCTCTTTTCTGTCTGTATTTCATTTATCTGTATCTTCACTTTTTGCTTCTGGAATCTGACCTACTGCTATCATTTATAAGCCAAAGGTTACTTCCTGAGTACATAACAAAATCTGTGTCTAACAGAGAACAGATTTCAGAACCATGCAAGTTCATGTCTGCAGGTGGAGAGCGGTGGGTTTAAGTACCATTGTATTGACTCAGAGAAAATTTATCTTGTTACTGTTCTGATAGTAATTTGCTAATATTTTGACATGAGACAAGACTGTAAGTCTGTATTCTATAAGAATATACCAAACATTTGCATTGTTGAAAACACACTTGTCGCTGCAAGTACCTTCAATCATGTTAAAACACATGATTTCCATAAATAAAAAGTATGTGAAAGGGATGACCTTTACACCAGGTTCACACTAACTATGGTGCAGCTGCAGTGCACCCAAGGAACCCAAATCTTTAGAATTTCTGTGTACACTCAATGGAAGGATTCAACAAGGAAGGACACTGGATCAAGCTCTTGAGCTTTACGAGCCAAACAGGAAAAGTGAGGCACCTAGGATGGAGGGTTCCATTGAAATTCAAAATAAAATAAACCAACCAACAAATGCTTTTTTCCTAGTCAAAATAAAATGACAAAATAGAAACATGAATAGAAAGAGGAGGATTAAAAAATATATTTAAGTACAGGGATCATCAGTTTTGCCCAAAACTCCTGGAAAGATCATGAGCTCATTTGGACTTCTGTTCTTGCAAGTCCCGTTCCTCCAATTGGTGCTATAGGTGGGCCAGGCTCTGTCTGTGAGTGTAAGAGTGTCTGTTTGCCTTAAATTGCACTAAATTCCAGACTGCAACCTGTCAGCATGAGCCCAGCGTTATTCAGAATAAAAAAAAAAATAGAATTATCCCTTTTTTCTTTTTGCAAAAATTAAATAACACATCTGCTTGATATAGAAAAGATCAACCGTCACACTCTACTTACAGCTACAGAAAACCCTTATCTAAAGTAAGCAATTGTAAAGTATGAGTTTGTTCATGTACTGTAAATCTGTGCAGAACATATTGAGGAGGTGATTCAGTCATTTTATACTGGTGTGTTGGAGCAGAGACATACTTAAAGGTTGCAGAAGGTTATCCCTTGGGAGCTTGAGGAGGAAACCTTGGACCTGCTGTATGTGATTATCGACCATACTTGCAGTATGGGATCCATTTTCACCGGAATGTGATTCAGGTTATATAGGTACTGTAAGTGTGCGCTGAAGTTTTAAACAACAGCAAAGCTGACCAGACCAATTAGCTGTCTGCAGTGAATCTATGTCTCTGTGTGGTTTATTCTTGGTTCATCTAGAATGTTATCTTTGGCAATGTTATAAGACATGTCTGAATTGTTTATCTGTTTTATGATAATAGTTTATTAGTGCTGCACATCTTTCAGAGAAACATATAACATCCACTTAGCAATAGTAAAAAAAAAATATTTCTCCTTTTAGTCCATAAAAACATAGATCCCAGATAAGGGTGAGTCAGTGTAGCTACTGTAAAAAAAAAGTCACATTTTTAAGATTTTATCAAATCAAAGCACATCGTGGACTTTGTGACCTAAAGAGTTAATATATATAATAGTTATTTTAAATGATTCCTCACTCCAATATACAGCACTTGACAGTATCAATGCTACGAGCGCGGCTCTCCTTTTATAATACCGACTATGTAAGTTGGGAGAAGACGCACCATCATTGGCCAGGTCATGTGACCTGCAAGAATGTATGGCCACATGCTCTTATATATTTATGGAGCTACTGTAAGGCTTTTGTTCTTCTCTGCCTGCTCGACTACTGGTCATGGCTAAGGCAAGGAAAAAAACATTAACCTTCTGTGGAGGCTAAATAGGGAAAACGTAAAAAGGAAAAACAAGAGTCAAACATGGAAAGGAGTTTATTTGTTGGCATAGGCTGAAAGAACTTTATTTATTAGACTGGTAAGTTAACACTTAGCTCCTAGTATAGAGTCGTATCTGGTAATATTTTCGATTTTTAGTAGAAGCAAAATACGGGCAGTTCCAGGTCTAGCTCCCATAGTGCCCAAAAATTACAAGGTGTGCTGTTGAATGCACCTTTGGCCATAAAGCGACTTGGTTTTATTTTTTTTAGTAACATGAACAACTTAACTCCTCTCAGGTGTCACTAAATATATTTAATTATAGAAAAAACTAAATACCTGGCACTTAAATAATTAGCTCAACCTTTTGCAGTCTTTACATTTATTCACATTATGCATAGTGCATTAAGTGATTTCATGATAAATATAAAATTGTTATTACGCCTGCAATACTAATATAATATATATTTTTTAATTCTGATTTTAATTAATAAACTGAAAAATTAAGAAGAGATTTTAAAGAGCAAATGAAAGTATAAGAAGGATAGTCAATGGCTTCAATTCAAAGAAAGTATCCTTGCAGTGGCTTAACACAAACTGTAATTATTAGCTTAATAATTATGGTTTGAATTGGGTGCTACAACTTTATTTTTCACCCCATGACTCTTTGTGTTTTCTCCTTATAAGACATACTGGTAAGAATTTGAAAAGTTTTTCTGTATATAAGTAAGAAAAAAAATCATTATTAGTCCTACTTTTGCTATGCAACAATTTACAGGAAGATAAATTTAAACCTTAGAAAGAAAATATCTGTAATTCATTTTGGAATTTTAAAACAAACTTTTTAAAACATTTTCAGACCTTGATCTTACTAATCATTCCATACTTAAGACTGTGTTACTGAACAACATCTTAGAAGGCACTAATCTTTGATGGGGAGTGTCATGGTAAATATCATAGCAATAGGGGATTCTTTTTTGAAAACATACAAATATCCTTCCATAAATCTCTAAGTCACTTTGCCCAGGAAATCCTTTTTTTTTTCTTTTTTTTTTTTCCATCTGCTATTCTGATATATACTACTACTCCAGAGCTGTGGGTTTTTATACAGCAATGCTGGTTCCAAGTAGACACACAAGAAATAGCTCCAGGCAGTGTCTTACAGTAAGCTGAACAATGAATCACTAACATTAAAATTTGATTTTTGTCATATTCATGAAGGGATCCAAAACAAACATAGCTGCATCACATTGTGGTATCCATGAAGAACTGCAAAAATAAACATTTGTCCAGACCTTCGTTTTAGCAGTAATTGCATTTGAATGAAGTACAAACAATGAGGGAATTATATTTGCTAAAGTTAAGTATTTTTCTCATTATGGATTTAAGACCATTTGAGGTTTATTTTAAAAACCAGCTGTAATTTATATGAAGAAAATGTGTTTTGCTTTTTTTTTTTAAATAGCAAAAGTTGTTTAACAGGCTAAAAGTTGGATTTATCAGTAGAGTATTTTGGGGAGGAAAACAAACCTCATTTCTATTTATTTATTTTTTTATTTCATCACAAAAACTACTTTGCCTTAATCTTAGAATCTCCCTTAAAATATTTTTCAGAACACAAACACTACAATTGGGCTGCCAGTTGTTTTTTATGGCGGATAAACATGTCATCAAACCTGCTTGTCAGAAGCAAGAAGAGTCTTTTGTATTGTTAAACCAAAATGAAAAATTTCGTTCTTTAAACAATGGAATGATGTATATTTGCTTATTGCCTAAGAGGAAATAATAAAAATGTTCTCTTTAAAGCATGGAGCAGCTGAAAGTTTTCTGTTCTCAGTAAATCTGTAGTCCAAATTTCAAAGCTACTGCTGATGTCGTTTATGAGGATTTTTTTTTAGTGCAAGATGTGTCCTCTTACCACGCTTTCATTTTTGATGCATGCTCTGTTAGTAGAAAATGCCTGCAGAAAATTCAGTTTTATCTGTAGTGTTTGAGGCAAAACAGCAACTGGTTAACATTGTTCTAACCTTCAGAGGCGGGTAGTAACTAGTTCATTATCTCAGCTGCATTCACTTGGGTAACTTCACTAAATAACTAACAAGCTTGTTTTAAACAAAGGTACTTCAAATAAAACGTAGCTGATTTTGTACACAAGCTTACTTGTATTTTATATCTGGTGAACCTACCATGATATTTGGAGGTCAAGTTAGTATACTGTGAGGAATAAATATAGTTTAGTTTTAAAAGGTATACCTGATCTACTGTCAGGATTGGTTTTATAAGTTTAATGTTAAAAAGAAAACTGATCTGGAACATTTTTTTTCTTATGCCTGGATTTAATTTGTATAATAATTTAAAGTACCAGGATTTGCACATCATTTTAAATTTGGTCTCTGTTAAAGCTACAGTGTGTAACTTTTAGCGACATCTAGCGGTCAGACTGCAGCAACATGAACATCTCCCCTCCACCGCTTCTCCCCCCCAACAGTACGGCGAGCGTTATGGGACAAAATGTCTTCCACGACGTCCGCATCACCTACCTTCTCAAGTGATGAGGTTTGTTTACATAGATAAT
>NW_015150624.1:743130-748553 GCF_000732505.1 Cyprinodon variegatus
ATAACATAGTTATGTATAATATATTACATTTCTGACTGTATATCCCTGTAATTATTACACACTGTAGCTTTAATATACACTTTTAAATGTTACTTAAGTTACTTTTATTGGACAAATGACATGGCACAGCAAAAATGAGACTCTGGCCAGAACCACAGTAGAAATTACAATTTGTTCATTGACTGGGAAACTTTGTTTTATCTTTTAGAAGTAGTCACCTGTTTCTGGGGCAAATTTTAGGCAGCCTGTGTTTGTTGTAGGGCCCCAGCTGCTTAGGATGCCAGTTTTTCAGCTTTATTACTTCCTTTTATTGACAGTTGTCATGAATTATGCACTCTCACTGGATAAAAAGAAGTTATTCCTATATAAACTCCGATTTAATCTACACACACTTTAACTATTTAAATCATGGCTGCTTTGTTATGCATAGATCCACAAGTTTAGCATTTTTAACAAAATGTAATTTAATACTTTTAAGACCATGAAAAGCGATAGGAATTAATAAAACTATTGTGACTTATCAGCCATAAACAGCTTAAACACATAACGGAATAATCATAAAATGTTAATACCTAAAAGGCAATTCAGTTAAATGATATATATTGTCTGTCACCATTGCTTCTTGTTGTAAGCAACCAACTAAACCTAAGATGTCTGATGGATGTGTAGATCATGTCTATAACTGGTCTGTCAGTCAATTACCTATTATGAATAGGTAGAATAGTAGGACATTAAACATTGTGCAGATAATGTCCTACTAAGGGATCAAACCTCTAGATCCTTTTCATTATATACAAACACTTTAAAACACTTCACCAGGGGGACTACATTTACTATAACCTTGCGCTGAAAGCTGGGTTCTTGCGAGAGTTGAGTTTCAGTCTCACAACAAATCAATCTTGAAAGACTCCTGCTATTATGTTCATCTCATAACAACCAGCAAGTCGGACCAAAAACATGCCAGCAGTGTTTTTTGGGGCGGGACATGTAGGAATGACGAGAAAACAGAAGGGCCTTGCCGCGGCATTACAAACATGGCTACGCTGGAGGACTCACCTGTCATACCACAATTGACTTGGTTTTAGCTAAAAAAGTGACAATTTTTCGTTTAAAAAAAGGAGCAAAGAGAAAGACTGTGTGCGTTTGTAGATGGGAAAGATGTGCTTTTCTTCCGACAGTATTTAAATGAATATTTGATGATCACCAGATTTTAGATGCGTACAAATAGATATTAACAAGATATTATCATTAAAACTTATTAAATAAAAGTGAATAATGATGTCGAAACTAAAGAAACCAAGGTTTTTAATGAAGTTAAACCCACACATATATTTACTGGAGGTACTATATGTTGATAAAGGTTTTTTTTCCCTCACTCCATTAACAGAACAAAGTACAACCTGTGCAGTATGGCCAGTCTCAATAATTGGCACTACACACTTTGACCATCTATTAAATGTGCACTTGGTTGAACTGCAGATAAGGTCTTGGATATGCAGACTCCAAGCCTGAACACAGTGGGGACTTGTGACAGTTGGTGCTTGTAAGTAAGTGCGCCTATGTGTCATTATGGACAAATTAGAAATGACGGGACTTGTCCCTCTTTTTACAGTCTTACTGCTAAAAATGATTTCAAAACTGCAGCAAGAAATTATTTAGCATTCCCACATGTATAGTTTTTTTTTTACTTTATTTATAAGTAAACAAGAAATGTACCCATGTACATGGTATGTTGCAAGTGAGGAGAGGGTACAAAAATACAATTTAAATAAATATAAAGGAATAACTTTATTTCAGACAATCCAGTAAAAATACAAATTTAGCTCATACAAACATTTTGAGTAATTATTATATGCATAATTACATTATATGCACAATTTAAGGCTTATGTCCAAGAAATGAGCATGATTAAGTAAAACAAATGTATTAATTCCCTTTCTTCTCCCTAAAGCCCTTAACACTGAGAATCTTTCCTCATTATCAAGCAAATAAATAAATCAATAAACACATTACCATACATATACAAACTCACACATACCTGTACACATCTTCATTCATACAGTTTTCATCCATATAACAACCATTTAAACCCTGTACATGTATACATCAATGTACAGTGACTAAAGGTAGCCATTGATGATGATGAACATATATTGGGGGACTAAGTAGAAATTGACCAAAAGGTCTCGCAAAAAGACCTTAGAATAAATTCATTTAGAACTTGAAAAGCACTCGGAGAGCCCAGACCTCCACCTAATTGTGACTTACACCTACAGCTAAAACTTGTACACGATCTGGATCATTACCAAATTTTAATGAATTGTTCCTTGGACTGCACCTCTGGTAAAAATGTCATTATAATCCGTACACAGACAAACAAACACACACATCCACATGCACACAAACTCAACTAAAAACATAACCTAAAAACATAACCTGCCTCAAATTTTAATCCCTTCTTTAAATGTATCAACATGGTATGTTTAGAAAGGTATTTAAAATAAAATTTCTTTAACTTTTAGGGAAATGGGCCATTTTATAAATTTAAAGCGGGTACAATTGTACCTTAACCATTGTGTGAAAAAGTGTTTACTTCTACTTACATGCATGGATTTGCTTACTAGCTGCAACTCTCTCTACTTTTCTCTACTAAAAGCGTTTTACACTCACCTAAAGGGCTGGAGGGAAAATTCAGAGCCTTGCTCTAGTTAAATATAGTGCGATTAAAAATTGCTTTTGTTAAATTGAGATTATATTATAAATTCAATTAATTGCCAAGCCCCCGTTCTTCTTAGTTAATTGTATTTTGGCTTTCTTGTCCTTTATTATCTAAATCTTGCTGCACTTTGGCTATAATGCAGAATTATTACCTATATTAAGGCCCGAGCATCAAAGCACTGCAAATCCTATTGTAATAACTTTTATTTGTGCTTATGCTCCAATAAATGCTCCTATAAAATGAGCCCCCAGTGACACATTTTTTTTGTTTTTTCTTGAATGTCTTTGCATATCACTAACTTGTTTTCTGCAAATGCAGATGCAATCATGAGTGATGATGGTGCAGCAATGGAAGTTTGCCTAAGAAAATTCACGCTGCAAGGCATCTAAATCATCTACCATTACAGAAAGATGTAAGCTTTAACTGAAAAATATCTTTAAAATACTGTATGCTTTCAATTTGACCCTTTACGACTAAAACAATGATTGATGAGCAGACTGACACCTCAGTAGATCAGAGCCGATGCATCAATAAGCCTGCTGCCATTTTTTTTTAATTTACTTTGTATTTGGAAGTTCCAGCGCTGTTTGGCAGATGTGACATCAAGCGTGTCCATATTGAATGAGTCAGACCTAGTAAACAATCTAAGTACTATAATCAAGATGGATACTCAGAAGCGACCGGCATTCAGCCTATCTAAGACACCAATGGAAACTCCATTTAAGGTGAAAAGAGTAATAAAAAAAAACCTTGTGAAATACGAGTGCAAGCTATGAAACCGAGCAGAAGATTACTGCAGTTCTGTGTTTTGGCCACAGTAGGCAGTATCGTTAGAAAACACTGTAATCCCTCTTTTTTAAAAAGCAGAGGTGGATGACTCACAATCACCTAGGAATGATAAGCCACTTAAATACTTAGGGAATGTGTAGTGTCATATATATCTTAGATGTTAATATACAGTATATTTAAATGTTTTAAGTGGACAGTGGTTAAAACCACATCTTAAGCAACCCAGTTGAATAAGGAAAATGTCACCCATCCCACTAAAGTTGGGCCTGCCCCAGTAAACCCAACTTCTCCCTGAAGTGGACCCGCGTGGGAGTCCAGACCTCCAGGCCTTGAAGGCGGGATGAACATCTTGATTAACATGTTTTCCAGACCCTTAGCTTTTATAACCTTGACATTTAACTATCTTCTCATGGCAAGTGCTTAATCTTTTAGCTTAGTTTTAGCAATAACTCCCCCTTCCTGGCGAGAATCTTAATTCCCACAGCAAGAGAGAAGAAAGCCAGATGCAAGAATTCCTGTTGGCTATGGACAAGGATAAAGATGGAGGAACAGATACAAGAGACATCAGGAACTGGAGAGGGGCAACAAGTTGTAATGGTGGATAGAGAACATGAATAAGGTATGAGATTTGAATAGTGTAAATAAAACCTGAATAGGTAAAAATAAGTAAAACAAAGAATGAATTAAAATTCAAAGGAAAAATGAACTAGCCTAATGAGGAGTTTAAAAGCACTCATTGATGGTGAGGAGATTTAAGATTTAGTATGTTTCTTTATGACAAGTTTTAATTAGAAATGTCTAAGAAGTTTTGTTTAATCTAACAATGTCCTGTAATTTGAAAATCATTACAGTTTGGAATTAGTTTATCCATCATTAATTCCCATGAAGAAACTCAGCAAGTATGTGATGTGACTAAACTTAATAACCCTTATTACATGAACTAAATCTTGGCTTTGTTTCTGATATGGATCACTGACTAAGGGTGAGTCATGCGCCTAACTGCCCAATTTGAACTTGACTCATTTTTCTGCATATCGCTGCTTTGATGACATCTCACAGCTTTCACTGCTGACACGCACAGATGCATACATTATTGTGGCGCTCATGACTCTGCGGTGCAGTACGCAAAACAGTGAGATGATCGAAAGCACGCTGCCTGGTTAAATTTGCATGACGTGAAACGTGGGTGTAAAGAGATTTATGTACTGTCAGACAACCAAAAATTTCCATTGTGCCCTTCTCATGCTAAGTTTTTGTCCTGGTGCCATGAGCATTGGCTTGCTGCCGTTCACAAACAACCATATATATATATATATATATATATATATATATATATATATATATATATATATATATGCTTACATGGAGCACCATAACCAAGTGTCTGGAATAGTATACAGGAACATCTGTGCAGAGTATGGGCTGGAAACCCTAAGGTCAAATTTGGAAACGCCTCCAAAAACGGTAGAGAATGATCGAGCTAAGATCCTGTGAAAATTCCAGATACACACGGACAGAATGGTAATGGCAAACCAACCGAGCATTGTGGTTGTGGACAAAAAGCAGAGGAAAGCCGTTGTGGTTGATATAGCAATACCAAGTGACTGCAGCATCAGGAAAAAGAACATGAGAAACTAGAGAAATACCATGGGGCTTAGAGAAGAGCTGGAGAAAACCTGGAAGGTCAAGGCATCAGTGGTGCCCATGGTCATTGGGGCACTCGGGGCAATGAACCACAAACTTGAAGAGCGGTTACAGCGGATCCCTGGAAATACATCAGACATCTCAGTCCAGAAGAGAGCAGGTCTAGGAACAGCAAAGATACTGCGCTGAACCCTCAAGCTCCCAGGCCTCTGGTAGAGCACTAGAACTTGGAGAAAAAAACGGGGGGAAGACCACCCGCAATGGCTATATA
>NW_015150624.1:749118-786286 GCF_000732505.1 Cyprinodon variegatus
ATATATATATATATATATATATATATATATATATATATATATATATATATATAAACCTTCAATATATGTAGGCATTAAAACTGGATACATTGATTAGATAAAAATTTTTGACAGTGTTTTGTGTTAGAGGACAAACATATCTGTCTTCACTCATTCAGCTCATTGTGTAGTCAGACAGCTGTGACAGAGGAGGATTTATTATCCTTTTGGTTGTAAATCATGGTTGCCATTGCATAACTGGTATTTCTTAAGATGTAAAAAGATTTTTGTTCTTCTGTGATATCGAGGAACGGTCTTTCTCTGAGTGCACTTCGTATTCATTTAAATGCCTGATTATATTATTACCACGTTTTCAATTGTGCATTTTTTCTGAAGGTTAGACTACTTTTAAAAGGGACAATTTTATTCGTTTGAACCATGACTAAAAATAGACATAACTGACTGGTCTATAAAGACTTTAATGTTTAATCAGGGCTAAAGTTCCTGACATCTAGAATGTCAAACATTCAGTGTTTAATGTGCGGCTCAATGATCTCACTATAATTGTGTTGTTATAATAAATAATTCAATTTCTCACCTTTGCTTTGACAAAAACTTTTTTTTTTTTTTTTTTTTTACGGTTATGGATGTGGTAAATATATATCATTACATTTCCAAATGTTGCTCATTAGATTGTAAAAGAAAATAACATAACAAAACAAAAAAAAAAAAATGAAAAAAGTTTCTTGGGGACAAATAAAATAACTGAAATCTAATTACATTACAGTACATGTATTGTGTGTTTATGTTAGTATCATAGATTCTTCCATTTTCACAGAAACCAAATACAGAAAACAGTTTCCCAGTGAAAGGTCAGTATTATAGATATTAACTTTACTTTCTGGTAGTATGTGTTAACTGTTTTTATTTCTGGGAGCAACCAACCAAAACGAAAAAGTGAAGAAAATCTAAAGTTGTTACCCCCATTGCTTGTCAGTTTGCAGTCACAAAGCTTACTAAAGACTTGACCCAACCGTTTTCTGTTCTGTGTGGTCTCTACATCACTCTGTCATCACTCTCTCTCTCTGTACGTCTGTGTATCTCTGCCCCTCCTCCCTCCCCTCCAGCTGATGTCAACCACCTGTCCGTGTGGGACCCCCCAGGCCCATCCTCTGTCTGCACGCAGCATGCCATGTTAAGTGTGTGAGTAGGCTATGGTGAAAGAGATAAAGTTTCTGCTTTTCAGTTCAGTTGCTTGTTGTTTTCTAGTTGTGCATCTGATCTTTGATAGATCCAGAATACTCCAAGAGCTCTCTGTATGTTAACAGAAAAATCCTGAACGTTCAGTAAAAAGTTGTGCCCTCATATTTTAGATGACTGTTTTATAAAAGGATTCAATGACAGAAAAGCACTTTTAAAGTCTTAGCGATTTAGCGATCCTCTATGGCTGATACAACTGCAAGCACAGTCGGCATTTTAATTCGGTCTACTGGCTGAGAGCAGTCTGTAACAACTAGCCAGTGGCTCATCCTTCTGCATTCTGTGCATTCTCCAATTGGAACAATCCAAATAAGCACACAGTGAGTGGCTTCACTTCGGTCCTTGGGGCTAAGGTGTGTGCAAGTGTTTTTATACGTATCCAACACACATAAATACGCATGTGTGCAAAAACTTATACACCTGCTAAAATAATAGCATGCCTTTTTATGCGTCTATTACATTTGGTTGGCTTCTGGCAGGAAATGTACAAGAGAACAATTATGAATTAGTGTCATATATGGAAAATTGAAAAAAATGCAACTTGCACTATCGACACGATTTTATAAATGAAGTGAAATATGTATAGTAGCGAGTGTTTCACCATAATGATGGCAACAAGGTAGAGGTTCATGTCCAGACAAGCTGCAGCCAAGCTACCATTGGGGATAAAGGGAAAGGGAGAAGGAGCAGAAGACAGCGTTATCAAAACAATCCAAATGTACATACAGACACACACACATACATACAAACATTAAAAGGAATTGCAGTGAAACAGTTTACAATAGGAGACATGCACTAAGTCAATAGATCAGCACCAAAACATTGTTGTTCTTGCTCTGCAAAAGGTTTCAGCATATAGATGATTTATCAGCTACTTTGTTTGCACATTCACAAAATAGACAGCAACCCACAGCTAAGCAGCAGAAAGGCATTTAATGCAGAATGAGCAGACATGTCCGCACACTTAGTAGTCACTGTTTGAAGTATATACTGTGCACATGTATGCATGCACAGACTCAATAAAAGAGGTTTCCCAGAAGCAGACAGGAACTTTAGAAGCAGCACCTGTCAAAAATCAGATCTTCAACAGTCAAACTCTGACTCACAGTAACAGCCCTTAGTTCAATTTTTTGTTTGGAAAAATCTAAACAAAAGAGTGTGTTATTTAGTTTTTTTGTAAGGAGGGAAGAGGCGGAAAAACAGGTCTGGATGAAGAAACTTCACATGTGAGACAACTTGTCTGTCCAAACAGAGTCTTAAATTTTTAAAGAATCTTAGTGCTGGTATAAACAATCTTAACCTTTACTGTTATAAATTATAAAACTAATTTACTTTCACAAGTAAATATATATATATATATATATATATATATATATATATATATATATATATATATATATATATATATATATAGTAAATATAACATTACAGTATGATAATAATAATAACTTACGATTAATGATTCTTCATGAAAGTCTGCAGTTTATGAAACACTCTCTCCCTTTTTGACACAAGTTAAAGCAAGAGGTTAGATTAATATCTTTTAGCTTAAATAAAAATTTAAAAGAAATAACAGAAAAGACCGGTATTCGGTTTTCATTATTTCAGTTTGATCTTATTTCTAATTTTCCACCCTGGTCTCTCAGCTCCCGTGTTTATCGTTTTACATTCTGACCTGTCTTGACCACCAGAGGCCCATTCCCCTCCATAGGCTTAGATGTGAAATCCCTGGGAGGAACTCTGACCTTTTGCCTTCCAAATGATTTCAGACATCCCATATAAGCGGTTGCTTTTCACCAGATGCACTTCTACAAACCTGTCCATTGAACAAAATGATAACATAAGGACTTCATTTACATTTGCAGCCATGAATGATCACCTCCTTTAACTCTGGTAAATAGATGTTTTCCTGTATATATTCAAACATCCTTTTTTTTTTACAGACAGAGAGATGGAGGATTCCCACTTGCTAAATTACATGTTTTGCTTGTAGAGTAAACTTTGGTGCAATCTAAGTTTGGTCAGCCTGAAAATGTTTTGGTTGCAGAATGTCAACTATCGCAACTGTAAAGTATCATTAGTAAAAAAAAAAAAAAAAAAAACAGTCAAACATTTTGAAAATAGAGTTCAAATATATTTTATGCAAATGCTGACTTTTTTCAACTGCTCTAAACCTAAAGAAACATCAGTTAAATTGAAACACATTCCTTATCCCAGTATCAGTGTTTGCAAAATAGCAATTGCAATGTATTCCTTCCATGCAGTTTTGATTTTATATTATATCTTAAAGGCCCTGCATTGACAAGATGCACGTTCAGATAGGTGGATTCTAACTCCCCTTAAACCATAAGCAGATCTATGTTTTTTATGCTAAAGCTTGCAGTAAATAGTGTGAACATTGTAAAGGTAGTAAAAACACCTCATGGTGTTCAGGATTTTAATAAGAGGCAATCTGCTGTTTTCAGGAAAATATATATTTGTTGTACAATTAAGTAATAGGAAACATTCTAATGTAAAAAATAATATATATAACGTTGAGACACTTTAAGATTATTTTTACGGTAGCAGACATTAGGAGGGCAGAGTACAGTAGAGAGCAACTGTTCTATGATTTTGATCTTTCGAACTGAACAGCTGTGATTTACAAATGTGTGCAGCCTTTTGTAAATCTCAGCGTTAGAATAGGAAACTGTGTCTATATTCATATATATTCTGAGTCCTTTCAGAGATCTCTCATCTTAGCCTAAAGAATCTTGCCAAGGACTTTTAGCTCATGACTAATTCAGATAGTTGCACAGAGCAACTCTAAGTGCCATAACTCCCTATCTTGGTGAGAATGTGGAGTTGACCCTGTTGCTAGGTGGGACGCTGTCTTCTAAGAGCTCCTATCTGTTGACACAAGAAACAAATAAACAAAAAAGAAACAAACACAGATGCACACCTAGTTGTCAATGGAGAGAAACTGACAGCTATGAAATTTAGACTGAAGATAGAAATGTGACCATATTAAGTCACACAACATCAAAAGCTTGAACATACATTTTGGCAAATATTAATATGATTTTAACTTATTTATATGTTGACCTGTCATACTGAAAAGAGAAAAGAAAAGTGTTGAAAAGGTAGATTGGTTTCGGGGTCACGGTGCAATGAGGCATACTTTAAAGCACAAAGCCGTTGGTAAGCTGGGTAAAGTTGGTAAGCTGGCTGGTTGGCTGATTCAATCTTTAATTGAACTGATACAACAGGTGCATTAAACATTTTACCCTTTTGGGATGCTACAGTTGATCTTATTTCAGTATTAATAATTTTAAGGTTATTAAAGAAAGTTTATGTGCTCGTTTAGTAAACTATCCTGCTATTGAATCAGCCAAACAGCTGTCTCTGTTTCCTCATTCTTGTCAGTTTAAGACACTCTTAGGTTTGCTTAAAGTCCTCCTTGATACTCCTAACATTTGTTTACTTAAGGAACCGGCTTAAGGCTCAGGGCCCTTAGGGTTAGTGCATCTCTATAATAATATACCTATTTATTATTAATAGTAATATTGTTATTTCATGGCAAAAAGCTATATATCTTGGATTATTACCACGGAGCTGTTTAGTTTATTTCTATATATTCAAAACTGGGTTGCAAAAACTATCAGGAAAATAGTTTTAGAATCAGTTCGTCCAGAATGAATAATTTGCTTTACTAAATGTCTGTTCTTAAACTTATCAGGTTATGATTGAATGTAAAAAAAATGTTGTCGTAATAAAAATGTACTGATTAATGTGGAGAAAAAAACACATTTACAAATGTACATAGTCATACAAAACTTTGTGTCTGCATACAATTGCTGAGATGTTTCATTATTATATAAATAATACAAGGATGAGCTATGTTAGAATTTTTCTTATTTCAGTTTCATTGCAGTCTAGATGATTAAAGAGCAAGTATACTATACAAATAATAAAAATATATATTTTTTTTTTATTTAGATGGTTGAAGAAAGTTTGAAATTGTCCTAGGTTATCATACATCTTTCCCATTTTAGATTGTGTTTAAGGTGAAACTGAACAGATGCCATCATTGATAGAAGATACACATCTAGACGCTTCTAAATGTTCTTTGCCTGCAGTGTTTTCACTTTCATACAATTTCAATATAATATAAACATTTAAACAGCATATAAACAGGGTGACAAGATTAGGAGATCCTCCCCTTATGCAAGACTAAAAAGGACTGAACTGGGAATATGCATTAATACAACTTGTCTAACGAAATCCATGTATTGTGTATGTTTGCCTTTGGGTGTAGACAGGTTGTTAATCCACACATTATGCTGAGCCCCAGGTGTGCAGTCCCAACCAAGCCCCTTACCAGGAGTGGTATACAATACTAATCACCCTAGACAGCTCACATCATTCCATGTTGTCTGTAAAGGGCAGGATATGTGAGTCCAACTTCGCTTGGGGTCTGCCTGCGCGTTGTAATTGAGGCATTAAGCTATTTATCGGCGGAGGCAGGAGACAGAAGGCAGGTGAACATGAATGTAAGTTAAAACCAGGGAGAAAAGATTTGTTCAAGCATTAATTAAATAATAATGCTTTGCTCTTCAAAATGATAATAAATGAAAACATTTCAAATTACATTTCTGAAATTTCCTTTCTTTTTTCTGATGAAAAAAAACTGTCTTAAGTCTCTTTTTTTCATGCCTATATGTGGCTTTGGTGACATTCACAAGCTTTTCCATTGTGGCATTTTGACAGGTGACATCTTTGCTTTTATTAAACTCCTGAATGTGGGTGCTGTGGATTGGGGTTTTGTTCAACTTTAGAATTAAAGAAGGGTGAATTTTCTCTTTCCCTTGACCATTAGTTATCTTTCTCTTGAACTGGTCACCGGTGACAACTTTTAATACATACTAATAGCCATAAATTATTACTTTCCCTGAACAAACAACAGTCAGTTAAAACAATTAATAATATAACACTAAAAGTGTTTTTGAGCCTCCAAACATTTAAGATATTAATTTTTAAATATTATGTTATGTATATGTTGCTAATGATTTGTTGCATATTTTATTTAGAATGATGGGATGTGTATGTAACATGCATTTAGATGCATACCTGTATGTTATGACTGTAAATGTTTTTTTTTTTCTTTTTCAGAAATCAGAATTGTCAAATAGTTATTTATTGTATAATAAAATTATACAGTACAGCCCTTAAAAAAAACATCCCCCTTGTTTTTTGTTGTTGAATGTATTCTTTAGTTAATATTAAATAAATAACTAAATAAATTGAAGAAAATAAGGGAGATCTCAAAGCCTTTTCCCTGACTAACTGCATGGTTTTTATCCACTCTGATGTGTTATAATTTTGTTTCTTTTAAATCTTACCTTCCGTTTCATACAAAACATAATTTTATCATAACTTAAACTCAAAAGTCTCAATTAAATTTTTTCCTCAAATTGTATATAAGCTCTAAATAACCCAGCATACATCTTTTTTTTTTCTACTAAAAGGCAGTATATGCAGCATTTAGTGGACCTCATTCCAGAGTTCTTTATGGCTCTTTCTCTCTTTTTAAAATATAGTTGACACACAGAAATACATGCATAAACAGTGTACACAGAAATATACGGTGGTGCTAACACAGAGAAAGCAGTAACTCAACTTCAAAGGGAAACCTGAGAGGGTCATGAATAATCACAGACATCTTTGTCTGCAGCGGGAAAACAGCACTGCCCTCCATACACGTAGGAACAAAAGTTCATATGGCTGAAGCTGTTTTTAGCTCAGGCACCAGTTACACATTTTATTTTGTGGACTGACAATTGAATTTAAATTAAGTTTTAGGGAAAAAAAGAAGAATAAAAAAAAACATTGAGAGAATGTGTAACACTTATTCATTTACAACACAGACATTCATGCCAGTTGGCTGCAGCCATGATGCACTACTAATAGAAGAATTACACCACGTCATTCACTTATTATTATGCTGCAGTTTCCACTGGATTGTAAACAAACCTTTCTCACAGAACAAGTTCTGTTTTTGACCTCTTACACGAAGAAAATGAATATGTTCTATTTATAAAAACATTTTTTTTTATGGATTTAAAAAGTTTGAAAACCTGATTATTACACGTGTTTTTTTTTTGTTTTTTTTGTCCTGAATAAAAACATTAACAATATTCATCTGTAATATGGGATTACAAAAGCAGCAAAAATTATATATGATTTCTCTGACTTTAAGTTTGAAGCTTGGGTTTGTTACTTTTTTATAATCCTATAAGCTAACTGCATAGATACAGTGCAGTTACTGCAAAAACCAATTAATAGTTATTGTGTTGTCTGTATAACAAACCCTGAAAATATTATTGGCAGGTGGGAGATGGCTGAGGACGACTTACTACTAAATCTTTTGTTATTTAATGTTAGTTTGTGTGGGGTAAATGTTAGTTCGTCATGACATTCCTCCCTTGTCAAAGCCCGAAAAGAATTCCATGTAGGAGTGGCAGGCATAACTTCTGAGTTTAACTCACAAACTTGCTTTGAAACAGAAAAACACAATCTCTCATATCAAACACTGTGCAAAAAAAAGGGGTTCAAAGATTACACCCATACATGCACAAGGCCCCACCCACAGATAACCTCGGTAACTTCATGTTAGACATTGGAGCTCATCAGAATCTACAAGTCTTTTGAGGGTTGTGTAACATGAGTGTAGAGAAAGACAGATAGAAAAAAGAGGTGGGGAGGGGGCTAAGGTAACCTGATGTCCCAGGAGTTTACTGAGGAGTAAATGACTTCCCATTGAAGTTTGGAGAACCCCCTTTTTTTCCCCTTTAATCTTCACTTCTGTTCTCTTGGCTCTTCTAAACCTCAACCAATTCCTCCCCTTTTGCTGTCTGAGCAACAGACGCACAAAAAGAAAAAAAACAGTATGATGCAAAAATGCTGACAGCACATGGCACCAAAACATTAGCAGCATTATCTTGTAAAACATTTTTATGGCACCTCCTGTGAGCTGTTTCCAGCTGGATTTTTCCTCCCCAGCAATGCATGCTCCTTAACCTAATCCTAACTCAGAGGGGTTCACTTTCACTAAAAAGCAGGTAAAAGAAGAAAAAAAAGAGTCCTTCATAAAACGTCACAAACACTCCCCATTTTTATACTTGAACTCCAAATTCAGAAGAACACAACTCACCAGCCTATAACGCTCCTTTTCCTCTTTCCACACTTGAATAAAACCTAAGATAGGAAGTCAGTAATTCCTCTTCACTTTTTCCTCAGACCTACAGAAGAATTATCCCACAGTCAAAATCCCGCTTCTGCTTTAAAAATATCTGCATCCAGGTCCTGGGCCATCCACTTAAGTCTGTGTGCCTCCTGCAGTCTGTGGTGATCTAAAGTTTAGTGAGACTCCCAATGCTGTTCCCTCCCTTCAGGTCCTAGTGCTGGTGTTGTTCACATCCTCCTTCCTTTTTTTTTCGTCTGTGGGATTTTCTCTCAACCAAAAACAATTTTAATTGATTCAGGCTGTTTAGGATCCCTGATAGTTTTCTTCAGATAACCTTGGATAAATGTCTGAATGCAAGTCGCTGACTACTGAAATATTGAAGCTTAGTAGAACATTTTCAATCCATTCTGTGAAATTCTAAGAGTTGACTTTGTAAATTTGCACATCCCTGGACGGTGTAAAACAGGTTAATTTGTACAGTCAAATGCTATGCTTGCATTTACAGGAACAAAGGCTTGATGGTCTGGTGAAGCCTGGAATTTATTCAGTTCTGCTACTTGTCAATGGCAGAGAATTGAAAAAGAGCAAAGATAAACAGCAAAGCAAGCAACTGGGATAGCCCCTTACCCTGATAGCTGCCAGCCACACCCTGTATTCAAAAGACTCCCCATGCTCTGGTATCGCAACACATCTCACACTTTTCGGTTTATGAATATATTAGTGTTATAATGTCTTGGACATGCCTTTGCACAGTTTTTTTCTGGTTTTTCTTCTCTTTCACGGCTTCCCCGTGACCTGAACCATATCATTGTCAGAGCCCCTGGCGCTAAACATTCAGATATCCCACCCATGCCAACCAACAGGGAAGAAAAAAGAAACAAAATAGAGAAAGAAATGTGAGGGATTAAGTGTCAGTGACATCACTTTTTATACATACTGGGAAGGTTAAATATATTGTAGTGTAAGTATAAAAAAACTGAGAACTAATTCATTATTTGAAATCTATATTACTTATAAATGAGCTTTGAAAGGAACTCCAGTAAAGTTCTAAGAGGACTTTTAACGTTTAAGAGTTTTGACCCCATGGGGTTGACTTCAAACCCAAGCAAACATTGTTCTCTTTCAGACATTCACCAGTATGCATGGATGCTTGTGTGTCTTTGGCTGGGCGTATAAGGCTGTCGCTGTCAAAGCTGCCTCTGTCCTTGTTATCACGTCTCTGAAAGGGGAAACCCCAGATATTGAACTATGGCCCTGCACCCCGCTCAGTGGTTGGTTAAGGGGCGAGAAAAGCTGGGGAGGTTGAGCATTTTGACCAAGGGGCTGCTGAGGAGGTCAAGAGTACGCTGATGTCCTCATAATCACGGCATCTTAAATGAAGGGACTTCTGCAATGTATCTTTTCATGAGTTTGATTGTGCTTTAGGCTAAAATCGTGAATCAAATGTTATATGCCATTTGTCTAAGCTGCATTTATCAATGTATAAGAAAACTTTTATAAGAGATTTTTACTGCAATGAAAGATTGGCAAAAGGTTTTCTGCAAGGGGGCCATAACAAATATTAATACATTCTTTTAAATGCCTGGAAAGGGTCTAGTGCTTGTTCTGCACAATAAAAACAAGAACTTGTATGCCACACAATGACATTTAATATTTGCATACTCAACATGATTTCCATCTGCAGGTTACCACATAGACACAGCAACAAGAACAATCTAGACCTAAACACTACTAATAGTTTTCATACAAGCACTTAACAACACCTTAGTCATACAGTAGTCAATAACTTCCGAATGATAAATAAGGAAAGTAGTTGAACAAGTTTCTCCATGGCAAAAATACTGTTGTTTATAGACAGATGTGCAACGCATTGCATGCAACAGAAGCTGCTCACATAAATTCTAAGTAGTCATGTTTCTTTGAACTTCAACGTCTCATACCTGACTTTTGTTTTCAAGAGAATTACTGTACATTTCCAAGTAAAAGGGGGTTGTAATTAGTTGTGTTTAAATATGTAATACAAGACCAACTTTAACAGTTCAAACATGTCTGGCCAATGTGGCTATCACTGACTACAGATGAAAAATGTTCTATTGTTTTGAAGACACTAGTTTAATAAACATATTGTTTGTTTTTAAGAATAGAATAGAATTCAATTTTATTGTCATTACACTGTCACAAGTACAAAGCAAAGAAATTCACTCTCTGCATTTAACCCATCCCCTTGGGGAGCAGTGGGCTGCCACTGTGCGGCGCCTGGGGAGCAGTGTGGGGTTAAGGGTCTTGCTCAGGGACCCAGAGTGGCAGTCCGTGGGAATGGGGCTTGAACTCAGCACATCTGGGACCCAAGCGCAATGCCCTAACCATTAGACCAGCACTCCGTCTTTTTAAAGAATAGAATAGCAGTAGTAAAGTCTTAAAGACAGAGCAGACCATCGGAAAGGTGTCAACAAAAAATTATCTTTAGTATATTTTCTTTAGCATTTCAGTTTCTCTCAATGTGTTTGGTTTGGTTCAAATTATAAACTGATTTGCTAGGCAAAAAAAACAAAAAAAAACACATCAAAAATAGTAAAGATAGGTATCAATTCAGTAGACATGTAATCCATGCCAAGAAGGAAATCAAAACCGAATGAACTCAGAGATTAACCTATTTGTAACAATATGTAAACAGACAGGACAAATTATTGAACACATTTAATACTGTTCAAATACTTTGTACTCCTGTATGAAGAAACTAGTCCTATGCATTGCTCAGGTGGGATTTTAGTGTATATGAACTCTGATATTAAGTTCTTTCCATAGTTTTTTCGATTGGAATCAGGTTAGGTGATGGACTGGTTCAACAGAGACCAGACATTCTCCCAGTGGAATGACAAAAGTAGAGTGTGTAATCCCTGTTGTCTCAGTAAAAAAACAAAGAAAAAACATGATTATTGTTTACCCCATGGACTAGTTTCTTCATACCGGAGTACAAAGTATTAGAACAGTATTAAATGTGTTCAATAATTTGTCCTGTCTATTTACATATTGTTACAAATAGGTTAATCTCTGTAAAATCATCCAGAAAGCTGGTATGCTGTCCGAAAAACTATTTTTATTAATAAAAATGAAAAAACAAATTCCCAGAGAGTACTGTTTGATACTTAGAAGCTGCTATCTGATAAAAAGGGATTTCAGTATAATAGCAAAGAAAAAAATACCGAAAATATGCAAGGCATGCACAAACCCAGTACTGAGGCTATCCTCCAAGACACTATGGTACTATCTATTTAATATGTTTAGTTTACTATAAGATACATGATTTAATGTATAGCAAGCTTCTAAAGAAGTGTCAGAATATTACAGGGGCGACATGAACTGTCTTCCAAATCTATGATGTTTTTTATTAACTGTTCTTTTTCAGAAACTTCCATGAATTTTATTAGTTTTCAGTCGTTGGTCCCAGATACTTATTTCATAGATAGTGTTTATAAAGTGTCCTTCTTGTCTCTTCTGAAAGACCAGGGATGATAGTTCCTGCTTGGTCGAAGAAGGCTTGCTGTTATTCGTGCAAACTGGAATCATCACAAACCTCTCGAGATGTAACCTTAATGATTGCGTGCATCCCTCTAAAGACAGTGGTTTCCGCTCCTGACCTTTATGCTCTTGGATTTTTCCTGACTGCCCAAAAGTTTTCAATCGTTCTATTTTTAGAAAATGAAAGACCTATGTTCTCTAAAATCTTGCAATTTCCTAATAAGCCACAATTGCTTGAAAGGATATCCTCCCATCTATTCAAGCCAAAATGTACCCTCTTGCCAATATATACTCATCTTATTCCTGCAATGTAGGTCATATTAATGAAAACTATCATCTGCATTTAACAATCTTTTAGAGAGCAGTGCGCTGCCACTGTGCAAAGCCCAGGGGCATTCTGGGACTAACGGCCTTTCTCAGGATTCTGTGGGATTCAAACTAAACTGCAGCCTTCCCAGGATGGGTGCACTCTGCTCTGACCACTAGGAGGAGTCTACAGGAGTTATGAATCTATCTAGTTTATTCAAACCATATTTATATATACTCACTCTACCAAGTTGGTTTAATGCTTCACAGTTGATGTTTGAAAAATAAACAATTCTTGTATTTGATCAATGAAGATAAGGAATTAGCTTGGCTTTTGTCTGTGTCAGAAAATGTTTAAACATAATTTCATAAGAAAACAATAAAAAAAGTTGAATGTATGCAACATTTTCTATACTGGCTGTAAACTAAATAAAAATGACCTCTTACAACAACATTGTTAGAGTTTTTTTACTTTTACACAACGGCTTTTGAATCATGGACAGTCTGTGAATTAGAATAACATCTGTGACAGTCTCATGACATTTTCATAACATAATTTCTTCTAGTCTCTAGATGACACCTTCAGAAATTCAATAATTGTGGCTCTTTGTCCCATGTGTCTATATGTCACAATAGACGCTAAGGGACATACTAATTACACCTGTACTTTTTTGTTATATCCATGTATGTCTGTTGTCTTATGATGTGAGTGAATAGCTGTTCCTCTGAACATTATATAGTTCATCCTCCTACACCCTCATCATGGCCTTATGCTGACGCACCCCAGAAGCCTCTTCACTCATTGACTCTTCTGTCTCCTTCCACCCACAGTCTCGTTATACAGAATTCAGCTATTGTGCCGCCAAGGACGGACACAGAAGGGAAAACAGCCAGACTTACACTGATGCACATCATGCAGAGTATGCACAGATGGATCTGGAAAAACTTCTGAGCATATATTTTACAGAAAAAAAGTTTAAGAGAATATTTTGTGTTAAATCCAAAATGATTTCACAATTTAAATACCTTTCTAGTTCTTTCCACAGCTGTCCTCCAAGTCTAATCGTCTCTCAGTGGAAATCAAGAGCTTTATTAAACGCCAACCCTCTGAGTGTGCTTATGTGTTGCTGTGTCTCTTTGTGTGTACACTGAGAAAGTGAATGTAGCAACCTTTAGCCTCTCACCATTGTGTCTATGATATGCCCAACCGCCTCTAAAACACATCTTATCCATGAACATCTTGTGTTGATTTCACAGCTGGGTCTGTGCCATAGTCAAGGGATCTATTGAGATCATGTGTTGCTGAATCTTGCATAATCAAGTGATTATTTCATTCTTTAGCCTTCTAACCACTAAAGTTTGCATACTGATAACTATATCTAAACAGCCAAAATATTATTTTTATATATTATTTTTGTTTTTCTACATTCTTAACTTCCCTTTGGGAGACATTTTTTTTTTTGTGCAAAATAACAGAATTGTCAGTATTATAATTTTGTGTCTGCAGAGTCTTGTTTCATGGTAAATGGCCTCTTATAAGTTTCACTTTATTAATCCAAGAACTTTACTTTCACTATCCGCTTTAACCTACATCGAGTCATTCACTTAAACAGTGATGAAGAAAGACTAATTTTCTTCTTTGTGTCAGTAAAACTTTCTAATTCCTATTTTTTTTATCTATGTGAATCTCTACAGGTTAAAATTCTTTCTTTAAAGTCATTAAAATGCATAAGCAGATATTATCTACGGGCAGGAAATCTCTTGACTGTTGCACTTACCAAAATTGCATAATCTCATTGTGGTTAAACCAAAAGCAAAGCCAAAATTCAAAGAGGATAACTTTATCTTTCTCATCATCTTTACCCTAAATCTAATTTGCACACAGTTTTTCCCATGATTTTCTGGTCTGACTTGTACTGCTTTTAGAAAAGCAATAAAACATAGTATGTTTTTACAGGAATTTCATACGTACTAGATACACAGTCTCACTGTAATGTGACTCACTCAACCGCAGCACATGTAAGAGCATATTCTCAACATGTTACAAGGGACTTAAAAATCATTCCTCTCAATTTGTTAAAGAATTTTTTTCCCATTCACTTTTCATTAACCCCACATGGCTGAGCAATGGGCAAGCACAGACAGGTTTCTGTTGATTTGTGGTGTTGCCAACAAACATTTGGGATCTTCCACAATTAAACATCATATCAACAAAACAGACCATAGAATAATAAAATTATAATATTGTTTATGTCTTGCTACCTGACAAGAATTACTGTATTCAATTACATGAAATAATTACAGAATTTAAGTACATACAGTATTTACGTTTTATGGCCTAACCCAACTCTTACCCTAACCCTAAGTCTTTACCAACATATCTACTGTAACCTCAAACTAACCCCAAACCCAAGAAGATAAAAGGTGTGACCAAATGAGTGATCCCCACAAGTACATGTACTGCAAGTCTAGAAGCATTTTCCTTGGAGAATAGAATAGAAAATCAATTTATCCTCCCACAATGGGGAAATTCTGGTGTTTACAGCGGAAAAAAAAATTATGGAAAATTTTGTCACACAAATGTGGACCTTAGAAAAATGTATAAGAACAGCGTAATTGTGAAGCGTTAAAAGATTAAAAAGAAAATACTGTACAGTAAAGTTTTTTAACAAGATAAAAATCTGCACCTGAAGAATAAATAACTGCTATACAGCTATGAAAATTTTTAACGTAATGGATATTTGAAAATATCAGCAACATCAGAAATGTGCAAAATGACAGCAGCATGTTAATTTGAAGGACTAAGATAGAAACTGTGCAAAATCAGCATGAATGTAACAACTTATTGAGGTTGTTGGGAACAGTGATGGTTATAAAGACTTAGAGCTGCTGGGGGGAATGATCTGTGAAAATGCTCCCTGGTGCATTTACTGTAGGGTGCAGTAGTCTGTAACTGAAGGAGCTTTCTAGTTTTGCAACAGCTTCATGATTGGAGTTTGAGACAAGATCAAACAGACATGTTAATTTAGTTCCTTTTATTCCCCACCTCCTGTACTGAGTCCAGAGGGCATCCAATCACAGAGCTAGCCTTCCTGATCAGCAAATCCAGCCTCTTTCTCAAGAGTGCTCTGACTTTTCTTCTACAGAGACTCAGTGTTGTGAGTCGAGTCCAGTTTGTTATTCAGATGAACACATAGGTACTTATAAAAGTCCACTATCTCAATGTCGTTCCCTGGATGTTCACCTGTGTCAGTGGGGTGGTCTGTTTTTGTAAAAGTCCACCATAAGCTCCTTGATTTTCCCTGCATTAATCAGAAGGTAGTTCTGCTGGCGCCAGACAGTAATAGTGGTCTCTATGATGTGAAAGATACAACTACCCAAAGGATTAACTTTCTGACTTTGGGGACAGTCCGTACCAATGATTTAAACACTTGATTTCCTTTCCGCTCATTTAATTTAGCCATCACAAACTTAGGATACTGTAGGCACAGCTGTCTGTGTTAAGAGCGTTTTCAGTCAAAGTTTTTTTCTCTATCTCTCACAGCTCCAGAGTCTCACTTACTGGTGTAACATCGCTGGGTCTTTTGTTTGGGAAAATCCTAACTTTACGGCTTGGGATCTGTGAGATATAATACGATAGACGGTGGCTCCTCACTGCGTGCAAGGTGGTGATGGGATGAGATACAGCACACAGAAGCAGTAAATTTAAACTTGCAGCTACTTCACCACTATTTTGAATTAAGAGTTAGGAGATGGGTGGGTTGACAAAAAACAAAAAACAAAACAAAAAATGAATGTCACAAAAAAGGGTTAGAAATACTGTATGTACCTTTACAGCAAAAAAAAAAAAATAGAGCAACAGAGTGCTTATACCAGCCAGGTTAGTATAGCAATGCATTACATTTGACAAAACATGTTGTTTTAATGTTGTGTTCCTCTTCACTAGTGAAAAAAGCAATTCAGCTCAGCTCCCTGAGAACCATGACTCATAGTTCCAGGTAAAAACGTACTCCTATTTGTTGATTTCTTATTGAAGAGACAGACTAGAGAATTCAGAATTGCTGAGATTTTAAAGTCATGCATATGTGACTTGTCCAAAGACAGTTCAGGCGTACCGTTCAGACAGGAACAGGCAGGCTCAGTGGTTGAGAGGCAGAACAGGTCAGGATCAGGTAATCAGAAACATTAGGTAATGCTAAACACAGTCTCTGTCATGATTTTACTAAAGTTCAGACCCAAATGCAGAAGACCAAACAGGGAGACCAGGGGAAAAGTTTTAACGGGTTTTATTGAAGAGATAATGCAGAGAGAAGTGTTGCTCTGAACACTGCTCAACCGGAACTGAAAAGTGAGGGGAAGGCACAGCGATTAGTTCATGCTCTGTGGGAAAATAGTTTTCGTGAACTTGGAGAAGAGGATTTGGTTGCTGACTCACGTTTCCAGAGAAGTTGTTGAATCTTTCACTCCAGTCTGTATGCTGTAGTTCCAGTGTTTGTCTGATTCGGTGGAGGGCGGAACAGGGTTTACCCAGAAAGCGGTTGTTTGTAAGTGAACGGAGAAACTGACTGCCACTAAGATTCCCTGCGGTACTTGAATGGGTCGTAATGAAGAAGAATCCCTTTCTCAGTGTGAAGCTCAAACAATCTCTTGGGGAAAGTGGATCCAAACCTCCAGTTTGAACCCCAGCTCAGTTTGAAGCTCAGCTGATCCTTCCAGGGAGAGAAGGTTAAAAAAAAATCCAGTTTGCAGGAGGATTTCCTGCCGAGAGGCAAAAGACAAACGATGTTAAAACTCAGGTTGACAAGAACTCAGTTTGACTCAGCAAAACTCAGCTTAGCTAGAGTACCCAAAACTAGCAAACACTCTGGCGTTGAGGTAGTGGCAGTCAGCAGCTGAAGAACACTCCGTTAACGAGGAAACCATCAGCAGGTGTGTGAGGAGGTGGACCAGAACCAGACGCCTCCTGGTGGAGGAAGGGGGACAAACACAGAACACAAACACACAGAACAGGAGTCCTAACTCTCTCACCACTGACATCAGACAGGAACAGGCAGTGCTGCGTGGTTGAGAGATAGAACGGGTCAGAATCAGGAAATCATAAAAACCAAGGAACTCTAAAAACACTCTGACCTCTGGCTAGATAAAACAAGAACAATCTGGCTTGATGACTGGATGTAAGCACCTAATATAGAGGCAGGAGCAGGTGGATCAGATGAGCAGTGATCTAACTGGGCAGAGTTAGACAGGTAAATGGAATGAGCAATTAAGCCTGTCATCAGTGCCAAGATCAAGACACTTTTGTCTTTTATAATTCCTAATTGCCTTCCCAGCAAATTAGGGAGCTGTAGAGGCAGACTGGCTATCAAGAGAGACTTCAAATTGAAAAACAAGAAACCTATGAGACTTAAACCCTAAACGATATAGAAAAAAATCAGTAATCAATGCTTTTGTCATGATCTTGGCACTGATGACTGGCTTAATGGTTCATTCTATTCGCCAACCTAGCTCCACCCAGTTTCACATTACTGCTCTTATGCACCTACCTCTATTTAAGCTGCTTGCCCCCAGTTGTCAATGTCAGATTATTTAAGTTGTTGGTGAGATTTCTATAGCATATACTGTGTGTTGTTTTGATTGCCTGATCCTGACTTGTTTCTGCCTTTGGACCTCTGAACCTGCCTGCCCCTGTTGTGATCTGTTTGCCTCACCTGTCTTTGGATTTCTTCTGGATTCTGCCTGCTTATGATCCTGGAAATGTCTCTTGACCCCAGCTTGGATTTCCCTTCAGTACCTCCTCCAAACACTGATCGTCTAGCCTTGACTCCTATTTGCCTCATTGACACCAGCTTTGGCTTCGCCTTCTGGAAACTCCTGCTTGCTCCCTCATCTGCTTGCTTGTGCTTATCAGCCAGTTCAGCAGCTTTCTTGGTTTCAGCTCCTGGAACTCCGTGGGAGGCGTCC
Source organism: Cyprinodon variegatus (assembly GCF_000732505.1). Classification (NCBI taxonomy): domain Eukaryota; kingdom Metazoa; phylum Chordata; class Actinopteri; order Cyprinodontiformes; family Cyprinodontidae; genus Cyprinodon; species Cyprinodon variegatus. Next base: position 767,369 of record NW_015150624.1, read on the forward strand.
GCCATGTGCTATGGGAAATCATCTGGCTGGATTCCTCTCCCTCCTCTGGGCTGAACTTCATAACCAGGTTAGTGACCCCCATGCTCATAATTGTCCTCCGTCAGATTAATGCGGTCACTAACCTGCGCACTAACCCGAGGGATTCCGGCCTTTTTTTCGTCCTACTGAGTTGCAGATTTGACATGTTGTCAAACGCTATTGTAAATCATATTAGTGTGACGACCTCAGAAAGTTGGACCCAATATTCAGACAGACAGTTCAGGACGGTTTACAACAAGCTTTATTCATAGCAAATAACTGAACGAGCAGCTGATCTTCAGTGGGGCAGATAACTGGATTCACTGCAGAGGTAGAAAACACAGGTCAGTGACTGATATATCAGGCTAATCATGACAAGGAGCAAAAGTCACTGACCTGGTTCAAAGTCCTGTCCGATGCCAGACGAAAGGGAGATTGTTAGCAGCCATAACCGTTTCCAGCGCTCCGAATGATGATGAGCTAACGACAGCTGACGGTGAGGGTGCAACAGTGTCCTTAAGAGAATCTAAGCCGAGGTCAGAGAAAAAGTCCAGGTTCAGTAACCAGCAGGATCCAGGAAAACAGTTCAAAAACACAGCAAACAGAGCAGACAGGGGAAAGGCAAAAAAATCCAAAACAGAAAACAGGTCAGAATCGGGATAACAGGCAGACTTATTTGAAGGCTAGAGTTACTCTAACAACAGCTTGAATAATCTGGCACTGGTGGCTTACAACAAACAGCATATATAGGAGCTGGAAACAGGTGGATAAGATAACTGGTAATGAGAAACTGGGCAGCGTTAAACAGGTGGCACTTTACAAGTTCACCAGATCATACAGTCAAATCGAGTCAAGGAAAGTCGAGTTGACTGCAAGCAAAAAAAAAAAAAAAAAATTTTAAAAAATAAAAATTATATTTATCAGCCGTTACTATTAGATTTTTTTTAATTATATCGATTTTTTTTAAAATTCATATTGCTGAAGATGAAGGAGGCACTAAAAGGTATCTGTCTATCTGTAATTATAAATATTAGTGTATTTTGTTTACTGTTGCATTTTCAGTGATAGGAAAGCATTAAATAAATAAACGCCGTCAGGTCCTGTAACTGCAGGTGAATCAGCATGCACCTTTATGTAGGGTCCCCAGCAACTTTCATTAAAAAGTGATACCCTTGTACAAGTACAAGTACAACCCCTTCCCACCCCATCCATTTAGATCATGTTTCTGAATTATCACATACAATATGCAATCAATGTTTTGTCTTCATTACCTGCAAGCAAAAAAATAAAAAAAATAATTAAAAATAATAATTAGAATTATGATATTGTAGTTGACATCAAACATTATCTTTTTGCAACTAGTCATAAGTTCTGATACTTATAGAAAATGGCAATTGGAAATGCGGGATTGACAAAATGAAACACATTTTAGACTTTGACTTTTTATTGTCCTTTTGTATGCACAGAGTATACGAAAAACATGGTGTATTGCTGGCTTTGGTTAATTCTCAAGATACCTAAACTGCAATTTCAGTAACAAATTGAACTTGACCGCATTGTTTGATAACTTGAAACAATTTGGAAAGCGTTAAACTTTCAGCTATATACAGTACATGAACTGAATTAAATTTAAACAGAATCTAGAATCAAAGTAAAGCAAAGTTGGTGAAAAAGGAACTCTGTTTGCATGACCTTTAACATTTTGGATTATTTGCATAGGTGGATGTGTTTGATTGTGTGTCTAAACGTTGTGACCTTGAGGTGAAGAGTTTCTAGAATGTTGTAAAGGGGCAGATTGACTGCAACCCTCAATGACCAAAAGCAGCAAAGGGCAAGAATCTTTCCTGATGTCTTAAGTATCCCAAGTTAGACTGACATCTGGGAAGCCCATAAGACAGGTATTAGTCTGACACAAAGGTAGATCAGCACCAAATCGCAGGAGCTGCACACAGGGAGAGATCTAGGGTACCAAACTCCCACACCAATTACTTATGTCACATCCTTCAGTGGAGTCAAAGCCAGAATACTGGGCTCCTTGTGGCAAGAAAAGAGATCAAGCCTCACCAAAAAGCCATTACAGAAGACACATATCCTCTGTCATATACACAAAGCAAAATTAAGTTTGCATAAAAAGAGTATTTCATTGTGTTTAGCTTTGCACAAATCACTGATCCATCTGACCTGGCTGTGTCCAATATTGGAAGTAACAGCTTTACATAAAAACAGCATTGTTTCGTTATTTTTTTAATCAAAAGGTAATTGACTAATCTTCACATATTAATACACCTGTTACCTTTCATGCAATTTAATACAGTTCATTACTACAACTCTATCAGTGAGAGCGACCATTGTAAGCGGACATTGTATGCACCAGGAAGAGTTTTTTTATTACATTTTTACAGCAGAAAAGGGTAGGTGAAATAGAGGCATACCTTACAAACTTGAGCTGATTGGCAGAATACATGCAAATCTTACAATCTTACTAGTGTTTTTGTTTATTCAGTTTTTTTTTTTGTGATGTTGTAAATTGACTAAATGGCATTATTTTTCACCATTATACCTAAATCATAGCCAGTTGATGCCTGCCAACCTGTATAGATATTACGTTCTTAAACATCTAGTATGCGTTATTGTTCTTTTAATATAACTATTAAAAATAATAATCTGATCTACGTAAATCTAATGCAATAAGTGTCCAGTCTCGTCCAACTACAGACAAAACATGTTTTTGATTAGTATACAATGCTGTTAGATATGTTGTCCTTTTCATTAATGAATGAATTAGCTCATTTAGTTTTTAATATTTTGCATGTTAAATTCATGGTTGCATTTAAAGCTCTGGTAACAGAAAAACTGTGTATATTCATCAACATTTTAGATCATAGAGATTTGCCTAGTACTGTGACTAGCTACTTAGATTGTGCAGTCACTGGAGTAACTATAGTAGTAAGTAATTAAGTAATTACTTAAGTAGTAACTATAACTAGTGACACTTAAGTAATGTGTCTAACACTGCCAGTGCCAAAGTTGATCAATTTTTGCTCCCTAAATACTGACTAGCTCTCTTATTCCAACACTTTGCTTTTTATATATTAATTAATTATGTAGACTTGAGATAAGTACTCATTATTTTTCTTCTTGTCAGTAGTGATGGAATTAATAATTTTTATGGTAGACTGTATATGGCTTACTTATTTGATTGAACCTTTGGAAAAAAAATTTAACAGTAAAAATATGGGTAATTATTTTATTGTGGAAGCTCAACCTAGACCTTATTGAGCTAAATAAGATAACTACCCTATGAGTTTGCAGAGGCCACAACACATTTTTAAAATCTGAAACATATATCAATATATCATATATCATGATTCGGTTAACCAAAGCAATTTGTTAGTTTACAAATATGTATTAGGGATTCAAGGACTCTGCTCAGCACAGATAGACAGATTGTTTGTGTAAGGAAAAGGTTAGAAATGTGAGTTAGTTTTTGGGTCTGCATAAAAAAAGACACCTGGTATCCAAACAAAGCTGCAGCTGTTTTGGCTTTACCCCTTGAAAACCCCAGAGAGCGTCTTTGAAAAGGGTTAAACTGGGTCAACATGCACACTCGTGCACATACCCTCTCACATACCAACAAGAAGGCAGTCATACACATGTAGACTCACACAGGTCCAAACACAACCTGTCAAGTGAGTAGCTGTGTTTCCTTTGGTTTAAATGAAGAAGGTTGAATGTTTCTTAAACATGTCATGTTTACACTGAGTTGCAACCAACGTAAAATGTATTTATGGAAATAGTACAGAACCTGTTGAAACTGGGCTAAGTTAACAGTTGACCCTATTATTTACCAGTTTTTTATTTAAAAACAGGATATAAATAACTTATTGTTACGACATGATGCTCCGTGACGTAAAGTTTAAATTTAACAAACATACATTTTTTAACCTTTTGTATGACGCTTAAGAGATTCCAGGGTGTTTCCAGTTATGACTAACCTGAATAGCCTAGCAACCAGGTGAGGGCATGTAAAAACCCTAAAGGTAATTACTGTATGTGATTGGAATGCATGGGAGTGAAACTTCAGCGGTATATGTAGTTAAAGATTATACTTTTTAGGAAAACCACAATTACCACATTACACACATAATAATTTAGAGCTGACACCCACGTATAACGAACAATTTAAACACAGTCTTTCCTGTTACTGTTGTATCAAGACACCTGTTTCAAAGTCAGTGCACAGTAGCCTATTCGTGAAATTTGCTTTACTTCATTAGTATCTGCTATGCTCCTGAAACCACATCCAAAATGCTTCTGCTTTAAAAATATTGTTAGAAAAGGAATAAAATGTTCCCTTTTAATGATCTTCAATCTAAAAGAATTACACATATTACAGCAAGGACTTGAATATCTATTATTGTTTAACTGGATATTTTGAAACATCTTTTTCTCTCATAATTTTAAGTTATAAGACTAATTTATGCTAGGCAGACATTTAATGCGGAAACTGAATGAAGGGTGACAGTATGAGGATAACTGATGTGTTTAAGACCAATTTTGATATATGCCTAAATTTGATGTTTGTTTACTTTGCAAAGCATTAATTTAATTTGTTGTAAAAGACAAAAAGAAGGATGTTTTCTCATGGCAACACCAGATGTTGTCCACACTGAGAACATTGGTTTTTTTGTACATCTTGCTTCTATGGTCTATGTTTCAAAAGGGTAAAGTAAAGAGCAGAAATGCAATTATGGTACACCCTTGTAAAACTGTCTGTCTGAAATTTAAATCTGGCTGAGGTTAAATTTCCTAAGCATTAAGATTAAATGACTTATCTTATGGTTTTGCTAAATGTCCCCGTCCCTTGCAGTGAATTATTTAGGTTCTGTATCTACTATCTGTCCCTCCACAGTAAACATTGCAGCTCATCCTTCGACTGTTGTAGAAGAACCACAGGCGTCGCATAACTCTAGTCTTGAAATATTTTGTTTCTGTCTGTTATTGCATTGGTCTATGATCTATCCCTATCTTACCTACATGATCTCCTTTTCATTTTAAACAGCAGGCAAATAATTTTGAATGTATCAAATCACTTAATTTACTTTCAACATTGTGACACACCTCCACACCAGCACAGTGAATTGTGGATAGGGATGTGATCAATTCATCCAGCAGCAATGCTTAGTACAGTAATTGGTGGCAAATCAGAATACAATTCGTTTGCATCATCAATCACTAAGTGAAGATTTCCAAATTATATTTCACAATCACATGCACAGGACTGCTGCTTTGCCGTGCGCTGGTGAGTCTCTCATGTGCTCTTGTCAACTTGAGATGAACGAGATGAAACTTTCCACATTGAGACAAAGAATCAGATGCCTCTCTGCCACTTTGTAGCCTTACCCCGGATCTCATCTTAGTGGAGGCCCTGGCTATGTTCCTTTAGCCATTCTTTGGTTACCAGGAGTAAATTACTCAGAAGTCAATATGCAGACAGTGAAACATTTACTTATTCTCTGTTGTCAGCTTCAGATAACCAAGGGATCCTTCTTTTAAACTTGTCCACATTTGGAGAAAGAGTCTGATAGAATTATAGAACTTTTCTCCTGACATCCCACATCATGAAGGTCTGAGGGACACTTCTGTTTGTTCAGAAGCAAACCAAAAAGCAGTAATCAGGCCCCCCTGCAGTTTACTTATCGTTGTGGAGTTAATGATGTCATCATACAGCTGTTTCAACAAACCTGCTGTCATTTAAACAAAACAGACAGCACCGTACAGATCATGTTCTTTGTGTCTGCAGTGCATTTAAGACAATTAAGCCTGACTTACCTTGTGACAAAATTCAGAAGACTCAGGTGAGGGCATCAACAATCGCCTGAATAAAAAACTTCCCAACAAACAGACCACACTTTGTTATACTGAAGGGTCAGCTGTCTAATCAAGTAGTCAGCAGCATAGGTGCACCACGGGGGATGGATTCTCCCCATTCCTTTTACTCTTTACACCTTTACCTTTTAGTTCCAGACAGAGCTCTGTGATCTGCATACATTTTCAGATGATTCTGCAGTCATTGTGTGCATCAAAGAGAGGCAAGGAGCTTACTATAGCTTTGTGGCATGGTGTGGAAACAATCATCTGATCCTGAGATGATTGTAAGTTTCAGAATAAGCAGGAATAATTTGAATTCTGTTCACAACATGGGAGAAGAGGTGGAGGTGGTGGAGGCGTATAAATACCTTGGCGTTCACCTGGACAACAAACTCAACTGGAGATGCAACTGTGAAGTTGTTTACACTGTGTGCAGAATTGTTAGGCAAATGAGTTTTCAACCACATCATCCTTTTCATACATGTTGTCCTACTCCGATCTGTAAAGGCTTGAAAGCCAATTACCAATTAAGTAACTCAGGTGGTGTGCATCTCTGTAATGATGTGACCTAATGACATCAACACCCTAAGGTGTAGGTAATTATTAGGCAACTTCCTTTCCTTTGGCAAACTTGGTCAGAAAAGAGATTTGACAGACTCTGAAAAGTCAAAAATTGTCAGATGTCTTTTAGAGGGGTGCAGCAGTTGGGAAATTGCTAAGCTTGTGAAGCGGGATCATCGCATAATATATTGGTCACCGATTTTTTGGGGGGTTTTTTGTTTGTTTTTGAATGTCACAAATGTTTATTTCTGAATTTTGAGTTTTTATATATGTTTACCTTGTGAAAATAAACAAGTGAGATGGGTATATATTTGTTTTTTATTATGTTGCCTAATAATTCTGCTCAGTAATATTTACTTGCACACACAGATATCCTAAAAAAAATAGCCAAATCTAAAAAAAAAACACATCAACTTCGAATATGAAACTTTGATATTAAGGAGTTTTTTGGGTTGATTGAGAAGAAATTTGTGGCCCAATAATAAAAATAATCTTCAAAAATTAAACTTTCTTGTGCACACAGTGTACAAGAAAGCACAGAGCAGACAGTACTTCTTAAGGAAGTGTAGGTCCTTTGGAGTTTGCAGCAAGTAGCTGTATATCTTCTATAAGTCTGTTGTGGAGAGTGTGTTGTCTTCCTCCATCTTCTGCTGAGGTAACAGCATCAGAGTTAATGCCATAAAAAAGCTCAGCTGGCTAATAAAGAAGGCCCAACATAAACTCCTCTAGAATCTCTGGAGATTATTTCACTATATGTCTTCAAGAATATTTTATGTGAAATTTGAAATCTACAACAACAATTAAACAGTCCTTATGAAAAATCACTAATAAAATGTGGAAAAACTAAATTCTTAAAGACATAGGAGCCTTGTAAATATTCAAGAGCTTGGTTTGAAGCCGACCCCTTACCAACAGAGAAATAATCTGTCAAACTTGCACAGAAATACCTTTTTACACTTTTGTGAAATGTTTAACAGTACTAATACTCTGTCTTTCCTTCACAACTCTTAAAAAATGGTGTGTCTCCAGCTTTGCTTTTTTATTGATGCTGTTTTTTGTAAAGCCATAAATGCATTACAAATAATGTTTTCTCTGAAAGCCTCACAGCGCACGGCCAATACTATTTTTGTTTGCAATACTCTATGACTACTTTATTTGCTGTATGTCAGAGGGTTTTAAATTGGCATCCAAAAAATCAGAGTTATTATTTGTGGCCACATACTCTAGGTCTGTGTTTAATTGGTTTTCATTGGGAGGACAACGAACTCATTTGGGGTGGACAAATGCAGTTTAGAGAAATAAAAATGTGCACACTATAATGCCACCTGTACGTTTCCTGTCAAATTCCTGTAGAATTACTTGTAAAGGTACATTGGACATTTTAAGATCTTATTTGACAGTAAGAAAAACCAATAAAGTTAAAATCACCCATGAGTCACATGTCAAGATTTGTGACTTGAACTTACTCATTTGAAACTAATGTTTGATCCAATAGTTTTATTGGCTTTTAGTCTTCTTCATCTGCTGCTCTCTGAACTAGGCCTTAAATTCTAAATAATGGATGACATTAAGAATACAGACAAATGTACCAGTGTACTTTGGAGCCAACAAGGGCTTAGAGGCATCTAGCACATACAAGTGAAACTAATACACCCACCACAGCTAGTGTTTCCGAGAATCTGAGTCTTAATCAAAGCACAGAGTTCACTGGAAGAGCCCTGGACACAATAAATGATTAAAATAAACATCTGGATGACACACAGATAAATAAGACTTCTTCCAAACTCACTGGCTACTTATAGGGGCTCTTTTGAAAACGTTCAATGGTTTAAAGAATTAAATTAATAAACCTTAATTGCAGTATATTCCAGATTTCTTCCACTAAACATTTAGAAGCGCTGTGAATTTAGATTAAACATTTGTCATTCCTGGGATATCAGGTGGAAGATAGTGTTTCAGACAGAAATACACAATAACTGCTTTTGCAAGTTTGAGGTGAGAAACAACCTGCAACCTGTCTACATTTTTATCTAATGTTACTTATTTTCACAGCATATTTACTGTGTTAGTTGTGGCAATGTCTCTTAGTGTCATTTCAGAAAGACATTTAAATGTACTCCTAATTTCCTGTATAAGCTTAGAAGGTTATGCTGTGGTGTTCAGGTTGCCAATATTGTCAGGGTTCTGCACAATGTTTAAGTTTATTTTTAGTTTCTTTATATGTGTAGTAGTTTTCTAGCAGTGTTTTGTTCTTGAGTTAAGCTCTGCTGCCCCCTTGTGTTTGTTTACTTTCCCCTTGGCTTCCTTCTAGATGCTTCCATCCACACCTGTTCCTTGTCAGCTCATTAGTCCAGTCTTTGTTCTGTCTCCTATATAAACTCTCCCTGTGCAGTTCCTCAGTGCTGATTCCTCATCTTTTCCTGACTCCTCATGTATGCTTTCCCTGATGTGTCCTAGATTCTGTTTTTTTCTGTATTTGTTTTTTTGGATTATTTGATTTCTGCCTCAGTTGTTTCATTAAATCCACCAAACTCACCTTTGCCTCCCCAACTCTACATTTAGGTCCTCAAAAACCTCAACCCAACCATGACAAATACAGCTTTAATAGTGAATCTTATTTGAATTATTGAGTATGGATTTTCACATCTTCATAATAATAATAATACCCAATATTTTTTGTGTAGGGTTTAGGTCAAGCAAGATTGTCAACCAATAAGTCATAATACCATTGACATGTACAAAATAGGCTTAAAAATAAAACTGCCTACTGAATAAATCCTATCAGCAGAGGAAAGGATGAACAGCAAATTTCTTGACGGCTAAGGCTGAACATACACTATATGATATTTTCAGTAATTATACTGAGCTCCAGCTCAAACTGTACGATGAAATCGCAGGGTTTAAAAGTTCACCGCTCACGATGCATTTTCTTACACTGTACGGCTTAACGCTCTACCTGCTCACACTGCATGTCCAAAAACCACACGTTGTACTCGGCGCAGAGAGATTGCGCTCATCAGACTCATCAATCTGGAAAAGAAGAAGAACTCCCTTGTGCCATGCTTGAGGTTCTGGAAAATCAGGTCGTAGACGTTCGTAGCTTTGCTTTAAGAGCAGGATTTGCACACAAACACAACTTTCAAGGGCTGACTGAATTTGCAACATTTTTGATTTTCTCCTGACCTTACAATTACTGATTGGGAGGTGGTCCTGAGAGGCTGATCGTTGTCCCCTGTATTCTACACGAGGTGGACACATGATGAGTCTGAAACTTGGCCAAATGGAAAAAAATCTTGCGCGACTGTACAGTCTAATCATACAGTGTATGCCCAGCCTAACTGTGCTAACCATAAACTAAAATATATTGGACCAGCTCAAGGTGTGGACTCACATGACTCTGGAGATTATGTACCTCTCTACCCTTTGTACACACTAAGGGACCTTAATTTCAGAATAAAAAGACTAAAATACTTAGCACCTCGGATCGCAGAGGAATAGTCCACTTCTAGTTTGGACTCAGGTTGTCATTAATGATTCCTTTCTGTTCCTACCTGAGAGGCTGCTGTGTCAGTCCTAGATGTCAAACCAACTTCACACATACTTCTTCCAGTGTCAGCTGCGTCATCCTCCACAAAAAGTTGCTTACAGCAGTCCTCACTTGATGTGTGCAGGATAAGTCTGTGCATTGGCTTATATATTGAAAATTTACTGGATCTGCTTCACTCTCCCCATGTCTGTCTTCCTGTGCAGGTCATCTGGTTTTTAGATATCAAGAAATTTTGTTCCACCACCTGTTGTTTTTTTGACCTCCTGATCTTGACCTATCACGTTCCTGTTTTCTCCTGCCTGCCTGGCCCCTGTGGAAAACTCTTGTGGATGTTTGATCTCTGGACATCAACCTCTTGCTTGCCTTATGACCAAGTCTGTTTGCGTCTGCCCATGTCTGGATTGTTCTGTCAATCGTGTATGACCCAAGCCTGAAACTCAGATCTACCTCCTGCCTTTCACCTTCTGGAAACCTCTGCTTGTCAGTGTGCCTCCTGTAACCAATTCTTTCCTGGATTCTAGGATTCTCTTTCGTCTAGCCCAGGGGTCGGCAACCCAAACTGCTCAAAGAGCCATATTGGACCAAAAAAACGGGCTCTAAGTGTATTATCCCACTATAGAAAATGACTATGTGGCCTTAAATATATAATAAGCATTCATGCTTAAATGTTTATCCTGGAGCAAATGTCACATAGCAGCATGAGTTGAGGAATGAACACTGAATGCTCTCACCACCCGCTGCTTCACCGCCCTTCACCGCGCGGTTTAGGTTTTGTTGCATTGATGAAATTATAGAAACATGATAAAGAAATATTTCTATGGTTTATGTGTTTCTGTTAAGAGGACTTGATTGATTCATTAGGAACCAAGCAGGAACTGACATCCATCAGAGCAGTGTTCTCTAAACCTGATATCCCACATCCTCCCTCACTGCGTTCCTTGGTGTGATTTTGTATTTTTAGGTTTTGGGGAAAAAATGGAATAAAGTTCACATCCCTGCATCAGAGCGCTACCTGTTTGATCTGTGGACGGTTTTCCATCCTTGCAACCAAACTAGCAGCAATAGTGGAGTTTGGAGATGCAAACCACTTCCTAAATCTATCTTTGTGCTCCTCTAGTTTATCCAGAAGTCCTGCAATCACACTTTTTCTCTCACTCCCAACTTGGTGATCCGCTGCAAATTTAGCATGCCTTCCCTGGAAATGCCTTTCCAAATTGTTCTTTTTATTTTTTGACAAGCTCTCATTACAAAGCAAAAATGAAGACAATCCTTCCACATTGATAATGAAAACAAATTATTTGGTCCATTTTTTGAATCCTCCTTTTCTCATTAGCTATCTTCCTTTTTTCCCTTTGGGATCCATGATCCAAGACACACCCACTGCTTTGTTTGCCTGCCACTGCGCCACGCTGGTTGCAAGTTATGACCACTGATCTCTATGGCTATCACGCAAATTATTGTTTAAATGTATTTATTATACAAATGTTTACAGCATTGGAAAACATTACATTTTTGTTTGACCTCCTGCACACCATATTAAAACAAACAAAAACAAATTCTATTTTCATAAATTTAGGAAAAAGCTCCAGGGAGCAGCAAGAGGGACGCTAAAGAGCCGCAAGCACCTCCGAAGCTGTGGGTTGCCAATCCCTGGTCTAGCTCTTCTGGAAACCTCTGTCCCATAGACTTACTAAAGCCGGGCGTACACTGTGCGATTTTTTTTTAGTCGTTGCACACAGCTACTGCTCACACTGTACGACTAAACCCTGTGGTTTAATCGTACAGTGTGAGTTCACAGCTCACGATGTGAGTTCACAGCTCACAATGGTCATGAGAGTCTGATCGCCCCTTGTTACCCCCTGTACACTACATGACTTGTAGTGTACAGGAAAGTCGCACAGTGTATGCCCAACTTAACACTGCGCCACCAGCCTTAGACCTGTTTGACAACATCCAGATTTGCATCAGTCATTCAGTAATTTGAATCTGGGATCCATCATCAGGGCCAGAAGAACCAGCTTGCTTCTAAGCTACACCTATGAGTTGTTCTCGGCTACGGAACTTGTTCTCCTCCGCTCAGTGATTCCATTTCCAGTCAGCTCCTATGCCTGCAATAACAATTTGCTTTAAAAACAGTTATTTGATTGCTAACTATAATTGTCAGCTGAATTATGTGGTCTTTTGATTCATTTTGGGCATTACACAGATGGAAGACATTCAATATTAAACAGGTTTGTACAATTTCCTTTCATCTTTGAAATATTGCAAAGTTTAGAAATATCATGTCCAAGGGTGATGTTGAGAATTTAGTCCATGTGTCGCTATCACAAGGATGTGCTATTGTAACTATTGACTCTTAAGAAGTCTACAAATGTAGTTCACATCATTCAGCTGACCCAAAATGCTGCAGCCAGAGTTCTGATATAATTACAGATATATCACATTTCTCCTGTTATAGTTTCCCCTTTCTGGCTTCCTGTTAAATGCAGAATTGAATTTTGTATAGTCTTGAATAAAGCTTTAAATAACCAAGCATCTTAAAGATATGATTTTTCCTTATGTTCCTATCAGAGCACTTCACTCTCAATCTGCAGGTTTACTGGTGGCTCCTAGAATTTCAAAAAGTAGAGTGGCAGATCTTTAAGTTATCAGGCTCCTTTTCTGTGGAACCAACTTCCAGTTTTAGTCTGTTGGGCAGTGTTTGACTAAGGCTATGGTTAAAACTTTTTGGTAAAGTTTATAGGGCTTATAGAGTGGATCAATTTATCCTGAGCTATGTCTATAGATATGCTGCCATAGGCCGCTGGAGGACACAGGGACCTCTTTTCATCCCTGTTTCATTCTACTTCTCCAAATCTGCCATATGTTGGATAAAACCCTGACCTTATGGTTTCTCTGTTTGTTCTTGTCAAACTAGCATCTCTGGCCTGTGCTCTGTGCTGTATCTGGAGACATGAGCTCAGTTGTGGCCACCAATAACTTAAATTTTAGATTATAGTGTTGGGCCTTTTTTTCGCATTCGTCCTCTTTCTCCACTAGACATTGCTATATGGTCAACTTTTACTATGACTGTATGTGCTGTCTTTCATCCCTTTTGACATGAAAACTGACTTATAGTAGCTCATCAACTTAGCTGTTTGTTTCCTAGACAGGGCCCCATATGGAGCTAATGTACCATTACCTTTACTTACATAGTAACTATGTAAAGAACATTGCTTCTATGTTAGTTTTGCATGTCTGCTTCTATTTCCTTGAACTCCCGGTTGGCCTTGGCAGAGTGTCAATCACACTGGTTCTTTTGGACTTTTCTTCCTGCTAAAATTTATATTTTTCATCTCCGCTATCACTGTCAATGACAGAATTCAAGCAGCTGCTACATGCTCATCCAAGAGAAGCAAATCGTGTAAAGTCAGTGACTTGATGCAATCAGCTGGGTTTCATTAGATAGAAAACTATCAACCAGTTTGAGTGTATGTCTCAAATTAATTTTCTTTGTAAAGTACCTTAACTGAAAATAAAATAAATAAACTACAGATATATTTTCTTGGTGCTCCTTATAGCTTTATCTGTGTGGTGGTTTCCTGAAGGCATCTCAAACAAACTCATTGATTAGTGTTGCTTTACAAGTCTCTCATGGCTGCAGTAGTACCTGTTGCTGAATGTCTTTTTTTAACTACATTTTCCCCTCTACTTACTCCACTGTTAAATAGATCCAACAGATGTCAGAATTCAGTGTATATCTGCTATGATACAGAAAACATCGGACTTAACAGTTGTCAAATGGCAAGGTTATTGATACCCTATTTTAAGACAAGTCAGCACCAAACAGCCATAGTTTAAGAAAATAGGTCCATATTGAAACACATAAACAGTAGAAACTTTCATCCATCGCTTTTTTTTGTTTAATAACTTGGCAATGAAATACTTTTATTTGCATAACAAACAATTTTTTTCAAATTCATATTTAAAAGTCTTTTTTGAGAGGATGAATTTAAGCTATTGGCCCCAACTATTGAAACTAGGATGTAGATTTGAATTTCCATCTGGATTTTTTACTTGTCAACACTGGTAGAAGTTCCAGTACCTGGTTTGATGTTTATGGCACTGCTGCTTAACTAGCCAGCAACCTTGCGTAACCTAATTTTTTACGCAAGGTAGAAGCATAGAATTTTGTGTGCAATAAAGACATATATCTGTTCAATCTGGAAAATCTTTTTTGAATTGAAATGCCAGAATTATTTTGTTCAATTATTTGATTTTCAGTGTCCAATTTATTAAGACATTCAGTTCCCCCTATTTTTCAACACTCTTTCCACATATGGAGCTTTCACACGGATATTTATGGAGGAACTCTCTAACATAGGGACTTAAAATGCTTGGGATCTGCAAGAGATTATGGTAAGTAGTTATGGGGATGGATAAATAAATAAAAATAATTAGCTTATTATTCATAAATCTTCCCCACCCGCAGTTCCTCAGTGTGTGGCAGTCTACAGTACATATTTGACAGACAACAGGCCTGAGTCAACACACACAGTTTAGTCATAGTCATAAACAACATCCAGAACATGGGACACATCTGCTTCCACAAAGTAGCTCCATTCTGCTTCATGACACCATCTGGTACACCAATTGTTTTAGAGCTCTTCGTGAATAAGATAAATTAAAAAGAAATTCAAGAGACAAAGGCACATTAAAAAAATAATGGCCAGGGTAACACTTCACAAATCTAGCACCCATTTTGTTTCGTTCATTTGCAAAATGTCTGAGCAAGTGACCCCTTCTTTTGCTTATAAGATTATACTGTTGGGTTACCACTGGTTTCAGTAAATTTACATGTTTTATGGTAAAATGTAGATGTAACAGACAAAAGATAACATTGAACACAAGGAGAAATAAGGGTTAAATATTCTGAAAAAAAAAAAAAAAACTTTCTTTAAAATCAGAGTTACTATTCAAATGTCCCACCTTCTCATCTCAGATGATAACTCACCTTTTGGTCATTAAAGTTACTCAGCCAAAACCTAATGGAATCAAGTCCCAAATTGGTCCTGAATGACTGGAAATGACGATTAGTCTAAACTCCCTACAATCCACCCCTCTTTTTGGTATGAATGTTGCAAATCGTGAGAACTATTTCCGGTGACTCAACGTCTAAAACTCCAGCTTCAAAAAAGAACTTCTGCTTAAGTATGTGCATGTGTGGATGAATGCATGCCTGTACCACTGTTCCTGGGTGGTTAGAGGTTGGCAGACACACCCTGCCGCCATGCCAGACACTTCTATAATCAACACAGGTCAATGAATCTAGATAACAGCACCCTAAGCCTCTCTAACTGGGAAAAGATGTTGTGGCTTGACTCTTCATTCTACTCAGAGTGAAGAATAGATTTCTTCCAAAACTTTGGGACTGTTCCATAATCATTCCATGATGGTGCCTAAAGTGATTTCAAATATCCTGTGTCTGCATAGTGAATTTAAAACTGCTTACTGTGTATCGTATCACAATCTGCTGCAGACGTCAATGTGAGCTTAGGTTCTATGAATCATTTCATTTTCAAAATCAAATGAGTTTTTTTGTTTTTTTCTTTTATCTTAGGAAGACCTTTCATATTCAAAGTGTTATTGTTTAACCCCATTCCCCACTCAGTTTTTCCGGGTTAAACCTGCAGAAGAAGTTTTACCCTGTTTATGTGGGTCATCAACTGGCAACAAGCAGTATAAACCCAATATAAGTTTAAAATTAATTTGAGGGTCAACAATGATTCTTTAAAGTCAAAAGGTCAAGCACACACTCTCCTTTGTCAGTTTAGGTGTACTAGCTATTACTGTAAAAATATATGTTTTTGTAACTGCAGGTGAAGAAACATGCAAACTTTACACAGAAAACATTTATATGCCCCTGTGGGGTCCTCAGTTTGGACCCCACAGGGCCAGAAGGCCTAGGCCCGACCCAGTAGCTACCAGGAATGAGACAGCACCCCACAAAGTACCCAACTCGGCACCTAGAGAACCATCAGTGTGTCAGCAGACACAGGAACCTATCATTGTCGGGGAACATAAGAAGGAGGAACAGAAAGGCCCTGCTCATACTTAGTGCCTAGGATGTTCCAGTAGGTGGGGGGAGGCAAACACTTCACCTGACAAGTAGACAAAGACAAATTCACTTCCATCTAGTCTCATTCCCACACAGACATATATACGGTAAGCACTCAATGAAGACGAACACAGGGGCAAACACTAAACATATTCTTACACTCATCATGCATACACCGGGTCTAGAGGCCAATCTCCCTAGGAGGAAGAAGCCCACATACCCAGGAGGAGATCCCAAGGCCCCCATGTGTGACAAGGGGGCTGGCATCTTGAGCTCTAATGAAAAAAAAGATGGACTTTCAAATTGATATCTCATCAATAATCTTTTATATTCTAAATGCTTATACATTTTGAAATTGGCTGTTTGGTTTGCTGATTTTCTCTTAATAGATCTAGATAGAGCTATATTTTAACTCTATCTAGATGTGTAACATTTATATAACTCAATAACAAAGCACTGAAAGTGCATATCCCCCCCAAAAAAGAAAAAAGAAATCATGACATCGATCATTTATAAAAGCCTAATTTTGAATGTTCTTGATTCAAAAAACTTTCACAAACAAATGGTTTTCTGTTGGGGAATATATTACAAATACATTTCAGAAGTTTCTCCATTGAACACATTTATGAATAAATCTGAGGTAAAGTTTCTGATCTAAAGAAAAAATATGCAAACAAGTTTCAAATATCACTGATGTTTTCTGGTTCTGAGCTCATCTATGCAAGGAGAAGGGAATTTGGAAGTTGACCAAGTGTTTGACGAATTAAAATGTGAAATCATCTTCTTAAATAAAAGTGTCAAATTGTATAACAATGTTTTTCTTGAACCGCACACCATGCCCCTTAAGCATATTTCAGTTAATGATTTATACTGTCCATCTGTGGTGTTTGATGCGAGCAAACTTATGTCAGCGCTTAAAGGACAACCATTTCATATACCTACTGATGACAAATCTTGGTTTGGTGTGCACCCATATGGAGCAAGTCTAAACTTTTCTAAAATGAAACAAACTTAGAATTAATATAGCTATTCAAAGGCCTGGAAAGGATTTATATCCAAATAACTTCAGGATATGTTTATTCTGTCCAGAATATACAGGTCCAGGCTTGAACTCATGTCTTGTCAAAGTTTAATCAGTTGTTATTTTAATAGTTTTGGTACTTGATTTGTTGAATGCTTACACAATCTTTTAGCGCCCTGATAAGTTTGAAATGGATGAATGGGGCAGTATTCATTTGTGTACAAAAACACTGGATGAATGCCTAGATTCTTTCAAAGGTTGATGTCCATTCAAGCAGGACAGAGAAATTTGTTCCATGTGTTTAGCTCAAGTCAGAATAGTAACAGGTTTCTAAAAGGAGTGAACAAAAATTTAATAATTAGTTATCTAGTAAAGCATGTCAAACAAAAGTGGGGCAATTATATATCTAAACAAATAGGATATTTTAAGTTGGAGTTTCCGATTAGGTTTTTGACCCTCAGGCAACAAACAGAACCAAAGGAAATTCATGCTTGAATGAAAAGTATACATGTTCAAGTTGCAATTGTAAAAAAAAAAAATACAGTGGAAATTAGGTGGCACCAGGACAAAAAAGGAATGTGACAAATGCACTAATTGTGTTTTCTGCTGCAACATTTGACTGATGTCTTTGAGTCTTAATGTGCAAGAAAAGGACCTACATAACACATTGATGATGGTGTGCAGTACAATAAACTCCCTTAGCAGATGTAATTTGTTAACAGTTGCTTCTTTTAGTAGCTGTTGTAGCAACAGGTTATTTGTGTTGTGTTGGCATTTGAAACAAGGTCTGGTTTACATCCTGAAAGGGAAACATAAAGAATATAAGGCAATAAATAAAAGGAGTCCTGGTCTGAGAACCCGAAGGAAGTAATTTGTCCTTGAATTTTTATTTTTATATATGTCACGACACATTAAATGCCACACGAATATAAAAAAAACTTAGAGTAAAGCATTTAATCAACTTAGATTTAATTATAAATGACCATTCCCAATCATAGTTAGTTAGTTTTATGCTTGTAAAACAGCATTTTTTGTTTCCTTAATAAATAATTTAAACAAAGACCGTATGAGAGGGACCAAGTTAAAAGCACAAAGAGCCGGAGAAATTCTACAAAAATGCTGGGCATCTATATTATAGAAATGCATTTAAAAAAAAACAAACAGACAAAAGATCCAACCGAAAAAACAAAAAAGGTTACTAGCTCATGAAAGGGGTCAAGTAAACAAAATAACTTTGCAAAACAAACATAATTCTCACTCAGAGCATAGTTAAAGAATATATATATATATATATATAAACTATTTTCTCTGGTATGTGTCATCCTCAAGCTTGGGTCCTCTACCAGAGGCCTGGGAGTTTGAGGGTTCTGCACAGTATCTTAGCTGTTCCTTGGACTGCACTCTTCTGGACAGAGACCTCTGATGTTTTACCTGGAATCTGCTGTAGCCAATCTCCCAGTTTGGGGGTCACAGCCCCCAGTGATCCAATTACCACTGGCACCACTGCTGCTCTTACTTTCTACATCTTTTCTAGCTCCTCTTTCAGCCATTGGTATTTCTCAAGCTTGATCGACAAACAGCAGAAGGCAGTAGTGATAGATGTGGCAATCCCAAGCGACAGCAACATCAAGAAGAAAGAACACGAGAAGCTTGAGAAATACCAAGGACTGAAAGAGGAGCTAGAAAAGATGTAGAAAGTAAGAGCAGCAGTGGTGCCAGTGGTAATTGGAGCACTGGGGGCTGTGAACCCCAAACTCTGAGAGTTATCTACAGCAGATTCCAGGTAAAACATCAGAGGTCTCA
>NW_015150624.1:786763-899475 GCF_000732505.1 Cyprinodon variegatus
GTACTCAAATGGCCTCCACAGTCACCAGATCTCAAACCAATAGAGCGTCTTTGGGTGGTGGAACGGAAGATTCGCATCATGGATGTGCAGCCGACAAATCTGCGGCAACTGTGTGATGCCATCATGTCAATATGGACCAAACTCCCTGAGGAATGCTTCCAGCACCTTGTTGAATCTATGCCACGAAGAATTGAGGCAGTTCTGAAGGCAAAAGGGGGTCCAACCTGTTACTAGCATCATGGGGTACCTAATAAAGTGGCAGATGAGTGTATATATATATATATATATATATATATATATATATATATATAAACAAGAGGCTAACCGACAGACAGAAAGATGGATATTAGCTGGCTGGTCCGTGTTCTGAGGCCTGGCACTATCTTTGCCGGGGATCGCCAGGGATCACGGAGGGTAAGACGTAAAGGTGTGGCCATGGTTTTCAGCATCATACCTTATATGTAATTACTTAAAAACGAACAAACAAAACCAAAAACTCTGTTACATGTAACAAAAAATGTTATTTTATGAGACTTGCAAAATTACTGTATCTTTTGCAATTAATGTTGTTTGGATAAATTGGATAAAACTATGAAAGTTTGCTCAGAATCACAGAAATCTCTCTTGTTCTACGTGTCAGTTTCATGTTTTTGCAGTCCTGAAGGAAAGGTGTCCTGAATTCTATAGATAATTATAATGACTTGGTCATTGGTTCGCTCTTTAAGGATTAAGTGAGCAATATGCTGTATTGGTGTGTAACATTTTGGAAGGATTCTAGTGAAAGTGTCAGAAATTATCACTTCCTATGATAACATGCTGGCACAGAGTTTTTTATCCACTTTTCAAAGTTTGGTTGAGAAAGTAGACCAAACCAAATAAAGGTGAGAATCTTTTTTTTTTTTTTTTTTTTTTTTTTTTTAGCAAGATAGGAAGTGTGATGTTTCAGTATTTTGGTGCGGTGTTCACTGATTATTGGAGTAGGGATCATGTGGTAAAAATATTGTTTAGGCCTTAATTAATAGTATAAAATGAAGACAGAGGGTCTTATTTATAAAAGAGGTGTATGCACAAAACATGGGTTAAAAACGAATTTAACTAGAAAATGTGTGGTGCTCTGAACTCTGAACCATATGTTTTCTTCTTGGATGAGGGGGAAGCTGGTAACTCAAATTATGAAGTGGGAAAAATAAAGCCCATTGCATCATGATTCCTGTCAAACATTATATTTCATTTCATAAATCTTAGATTTACTTTAGCCTAAGCATTGAAAGCTAGCGTTAATAATGCTTAAACTTTTCTCACCATTAGATTCCTCTCCCAGATGATCACTATCTGTGGTACACTATCTGTGTAACTCAGTGGAAATCACATTGATTTCAATGCTTAAGAACCAATGTGACACTTGTGGGTAATACTGCACGTTGAATGCACTGCCATTGCTAGAATACCTTGCAAATAATAACATTAGGAAGAAAAGCATTTTTTATGGATCTATTAGGTTTATATACTATATTAATTAGGCTATGTATGCTTCCAAAAAGAAGAAAGTTGCACCATCCCCCTTCTTTTTGTTTTTACAACTACACTACTGGGTTTGTGTTTAACATAACTGACAATTACCTAACTCTGCCTAAAGTCACCTTTTGAAACAATATAATTCTGTGAAATGTTTCAAAGGTATAGTATATTGCATCTAGCGCTAGGCCAATACTGTGGTAGCCAAAAACTATATGTTTTCGGCTCTCCACCTAACTCATCAAAATATAAATTTCATCCACTGTAGAATTTCTTCCTTTCTCTTTTGTCGATGAGGTCCTTTGCATTCAGCATTTATGGTTTAATGTGCATATTTAGAGGGAAAAATATGAGGCAAATCTTTATAAGCAAATGTTGAGGTGCAGTATATTGGAGGGACTAAGTTAATTTTTTGATTCAAATTGTCATGATCTTGCCACTGATGACTGGATTATTGGTTTATTCCAGCCACCTTCCTAGCTCTGCCCAGTTTTCATTACCATTCATCAGATCTACCTGTTCCAGGTCCCTTTTACACAGTTTGATCCCAGCCATCACTGCCAGATTCTTCGAGCTGTAGTTGAGAGTTCTCTTGCGTACTCGGTTTGTTATTCTGATTGATCCTTACTAGTTTTCTGCTCCCTCTGAGCCTGCTTGTCCCTGTTCTGACCTGTTTGCCTGACCTGTCTTCGGACTCCTGCTGGATTCTGCTTGTTTACGTCCTTGGATCCGTCTCCCGACCCCGGCTTGGATTTCCCTATGGTACCTCTTCGGATCTCTGATCTTCTGGCCTTGACTTCTCTTTTCTCTTCAACACCAGCTTTGGCTTCTCCTTCCCTAAACTCCTGCTCTTCCTCATCTGCTGGCTTCTTCTCATCTGTCTGCTCTGCAGCCCCTTTGGCTTCAGCTCCTGGAACTGTCTGGGCAGCGACTGCCATGTGCTGTGGAAAATCATACGGCTGGATTCCACTTCTTCCTCTGGGCTCGGACTGAATTATATTACCAGGTTGGTGAGTCACACGCGCGTAATCATCCTCCGTCAGAGTTACGTGGTCAATAACCTGTGTTTTTCCCTCTACAGAGATTCCAGCAATCTAGTCATAGCTGCTGAGCCGCAGACCTTACAGGCAGTTAATAGACATGTTTATAAATCATTTCAGTCTGTCTGCCTAAATTCCAGGTCCAATGTTCTGAGTCCTGACAATTAGAACAAGTAGAATTGTCACTACAGTTCTTTTAGTGGACGTGAGATGAAACTCTGGATAGATGGATACATTCTTGGATACAAATACAAAGTCACAGGAAAAACTTTTTTTTTGTTTGTTTTTTGTTTTTTTACCTGGGAATACAGAAGCAAATACACTAAGTGCAATGCAGATAATATAGACCTTGCTTAATACTACAAGAACTATACAAGAAAGAAAACAGGCTGCTGAAGAACATTGTGCTTATCTTTGACGTTGAATAGTTTTACATGTAGAATGACATCTCCACCCAAAAATGGGCTTTGTCTTTTTTTAAATCCAAAGATTTGCATCTTGTGCTTAATGGCTTTTGAATTTTTAACTTCAAGTCAGACATGGGCAATGTGGAGTTAACAAGTCATCTCCATGTCATGTATTTAATCTACCCAGCCAATTAACCAGGTGAGTCCAATCTGCATACCGTAGGTTAATTCACGGTGAAGATTGGACTCAACTGCTTCAGTGGCTGGGTAGAACAAATACATGACATGGAGATGACTTGTTGACTCCATATTGCCCATGTCTGCTTCAAGTATTGTGGAGGATTTTTGGAAGTTTTTTAAAAGATCCACCTTCTCCACTTTAAAAAATGCACATGAACAACCCTGTACCCGGTCCAAAGAGGGAATGCCAATTAAATGCGTGGGAGAGCATGCACGAGCCCATTTTTCCTCATGCACGCTCTGTTTAAAAGTTGCTGTACTCATAGCTCATACAAGCTTACTGCGCCTGAATGTCCGCCCTAATCCGTAAATCCCTCAATCACTATATAGAGTGGGGACTATATAGTGGACTCTATAGCGAACTCAGTTAACTTACCATTCGGACAGATGATCACTGCTTTTTGCAGTGCCACTGCCAATACTGACACCCTATGGCGACAGCAGCCGCTGTGACAGCAGGTGAGGTGAGCTTCAATTACTTTCTGAAACCATAGCTCACCACAGTTATATGCCTGAAAGTGTGCATGCGCAGAAAAATATAGCTAACGGGACAAGCACCTAGAACGGCCTTATGTAAACATATCACCAGATTTATTGACATTTGGAGGACCAGTTATTTTGATGATCCACCCAAAAATAAAAGATCGTTCTCTGTAGCTTTAAGCTCTAAAGTTGGTTCTACAAATATCCTTAACAAATCTAAAAGGAGTAGATGTTTTATACTTTCTTATTTTTTCTAAGATTTAACATTCCATGGATTTAAATCAGGTAGTGCCCTTAAATAGCTCATGATTCCTTATTTATAGGTATTTGAAGTTGAAACTGTTGTTTGACACATGGGGTCAATCCCATATTGTACATGCACAGGGCAGCTATTTAGGACATATTACCTTTCAGTCTTTAGCAATTGTCATTAACATTTGAGTTAACATGACACAGTCATTATCACTAATAAATAAATGCTTGTCAAGCTGCAGAGGTGGGTTCAACAGACAGATGTGAGCGGTTTGAAGGTGCCTATTCTTGATTAGAGTGACTGCATCACACTTTGTGAAGTCCATTCGGTCTTTCTCTGTGTTTTGCCAGTTTCTCCTCACTTAAGAGGCTATGATTTTAACCCCTGGCCCTGACTGATTGTCACCAGCTGCCTTCAATAGTTTGTCTGCAAGAAGGATTAAGTGTGTGTGTGTGTATGTGTGTGTGTGTATAAGAGTGTGTGCCTGTACACATATCTGGATGAATCACAAGGACTAGAGAGAACAGCAAGAAAAAACTTTTCTATCTTTCACTACATTTACTGTTAAAGATACAGATATAATCTGGACTGTCTGTGGTTGTACTGTATGTGATTGGATGTCTGTCTTCCTGCTTTTTTTAGGAGTGTTTTCTCTAAAACACTCCCAAAACACTAAAACACTAAAGTATTCACAGGTGTCTAGGATCATTAGCATGTGTTTATAGCTATGTGTTAGATTTTTAGTATCTGGGCTCCTTCTTGATGTCTTAAAGGAAACCATGGGAAACCTGTCCTGCATTGTCCCAGGAGGCAATTGCCTAATACTTGTGTTATGTGTAAAAAAAAAGATGCCAATAATTAAATCAGTGCAATAATAATACTAATACTAATAATAATACTACAAATGGAGGGTTAATTACATAACACAGCCTGAAAAACTCCTTACAACATATATGTTTCCAAGTAAAAATATTTGAAATAGTGTGGGAAACTCATGGTTCTGTTATGGTTTTCCATTTGCTAATTTTATAAAAAATAAAGCCTTAACATCCATACATCTTTACAGATCCTGTATCAGTTTAATAAACTGAAAAGAAAAAAAAAAAGTTAAACATACACTCACACCAAAAATCTATTTCAAACCAGCCAATTTATTACTGAAAAGGATAACTTACGGAGCCAGATGAACAGATTTTAATACATAAACAGTGTGTTCAAGTTTAACTTGTTTCCCTCGCAAGCCAAGATCCTGATTTCTAAAGTCATCAACTCCAACTTCCTTATATATTCTTTATGAGGACTTTGCAAATATGAAACCCTTTACAATGTTTAGCTTTAGCTTTCACCATCCATTATAGCTGCAGCTGGGCCTCTGATGCTAAAGAGAAAACATAGGATGCCAGAAATTATCATGTGAACAACTGTATGAAATGCCATTAATTCATTCCTGGTTTAAGAAGTTTTATAAATATTTAATTCTGGGGTAGTGTTAAAGCTGGCTTTGCTGTTAACTAGACATTTTATGCCTTCAGGGCCCCAGAATTCTTTTACAACTATAGACATCATTATGTGGCCCCTTTAAATGATAAACATTTTTGAAAGACTGCATAGCCAGAGATAGCATTTCTTCTTGGTGAAAAGTGCCAAACTACAAACCTGGAACGCTCAAAGTGTTTACATCTAGAATTAATGGAGCACAACTCTTGCAGGTGCAGCATTTATTAGTTACAACCTCTTCCAAAATCTTCCCTCGAAGAAGGCAGACTTTACTTTGGAAATAAATCAAAGGTGTGGACTTGTGATGTGAAAATTGGTTCAGATTCATGCTTGAACTTGAAACCTTAGAACTAAATAAATGTCCTAAATCAATCAAAATGAAAAAAAAAAGCACTGAACGCCCAAAATGAAGCATTCTTTGCTGCATCAGCTATGTGGCCATTGTGTTAGGTGAAAGACCTGGAAAATCCTTCTAGAGTCAAAATAACCATGATGCCTTGCTGTAATCATAGTGGAAATCCTTTTTTCTTCTTAAAAAAATATGTATTTATAAAAAAAAAGCTATATTTTACCAAGCAAGCGTTTTTTTTTTATTTTTTTTTTATTAAAAGTTTCAGGAATATAATGCCTACAATATATCCAGTGTTATAGTGAGGTCTACTGCCCCTATTATATTAAAATATATTGTTCTTTTTTTCTTCTTGCAAATTTAAAAAATGCAAATTCCCTTTATACATATATTTTTATTCCAATGATCAGTTATATTAAGCAAACATGTGGAATCAGTTATAGTTAAATTACTTCCAAGCCAATATTTGTTGTGAAGTAGTGCATGTTTATATTTTTTTCATTGTTCACATATGGTCAAAATGCTTACTGTTGCAAAAAATCCCCAAAAACTGCTCTGCACTTCACTGTATGTCCACATATCAACAAATCTGAAACATACCATGTTCTAAACAGTGAAAAGTAGTACACATATGACTTACTAAATCTCACATAACCAAGAAATAAATGCTAAAAACTTTTAGACTTAGGATTTTTGACTACAGCGATGGGATTAATAGCCATTATGAATTAAAACATTGGATATGATGTTGCCCCGAATATATGATGTCATTCAAATTAGAATTTCACAACTCTACGAAGAAGATTTTTGCATTCCTCTACAAGTTGAATACACTATTAGGTCAGTATTCAGGGTTAAACACAAAGAGATGTCAATTTTAACACAATGTTGACCTAAGTGCTTTACATAAAGGTTAATACAATACAATGAAATAAAATCTAAATATAGCCATAAACCGAACAAATACAATAGAAAATTAAATATGGACATAAAGAAAGCTAAATAATGAAAACAACATATTCTAATTGACGGTACAAACTCTGCATAACAAATAGGTTCTGCAGAATCTGCAAAGGCCCCATCCCTTCTATGCTGGAGGATTTGGGTGCTCTTTTGGGGTTATAAAACATAAAAAGAAAAGTGAAACACAGGAAGAGCAATGATGAACAAAAGAGCAAAGGATATCAGGAGACTTGCTGAGACAAATACATTCATTCAAACAAAAGAATTACAGTTTTTTTTTTGTTTTGTTTTTTTAGTTTAGGGTCAGACAATTTTGAAATAACCAGCCCTTGACATCTTGTAGAAATTTAGAGAGAGGCTGTGGTGGGTTCCCCAGAGAAGCAAAACAGCCCTCTCATAAAATTATATTTTTTAGCTGTGTAAGAACTGATCTTTTGAAACCAATAGTAAGTTCAAGCCCCAAAGAAAAAATACTGTGACTGTATCAAAAACAGCTGTTAAATCTGAGAATAATCCATGGTGGAGCATTCTAATAAAGAAATGTGCTTGTCAACAAGTCTTTGACAGGTTGGTTTGGAGAGCTTCACTACTTCACAATCAATTTTGAGTTTGGTGAGAAACTCATAAACTCCCTGATCACATAGCAAGAGATGAAATAATTGCTGCTCTGAATATTCTGGTCAATAAGTTGTGGAAAAAGGTGCCTATGAGTAACAATGAAACATTGCCTGAGCTTGAATTTGTATTTTTTTTTTCTTTTATTTGCAGCAAGCGTTGGGGAGCTATTTTAATAACAAACCAATTATTTGCAAATTTATGTATCTATTGTTGTATATTTTCCAAGAAAAATCATAACATAAAAAAGTTGCTTAATGCATAGTATTTTAGAAAGGTTAAGCTTGAATAAATGACCCAAACAAAGGCCATGTACTTAGGGCAGACTGCAGATGAGCAAGACTCTAATAGGTGGTAATTGCCATGTTTCCCGTTTATTTTTAATGCTGTCAGGGCTATTACAACAGAGCCATTCAGGGCAGTGGTTTCAGGTTGCCACTGTTTGTCTTTTTGTTCAGAGGAGTGTGACTACAGGCAGTGACATCTGCTGAATAAAATATTATCCTCATATGGATATTCAGACCCTGCTTGCACCTAATAAAATAAAGCAAAAAAACAACATAAATGTTGGTATAGACAAAAATCATTGGTCACATTTGTGGTCACCTAAGCATTTTTAAGCATTTTTGACTGATGTTCCTTCCAACAGCGGCTGCATGTCCTAGTAGTATGCATACACATACACATGAGCACTTTGACACATGCTAAATAAAAGATTGGAGCATAGTAAACCAATCCTACTCGCATATGCTGAGCACAGCGTCAGCTTCCGTGCCCTATTATACCACTGTATGACATTCTGCAAGATAGGGTTTCAGTTTGCAAGCCACAACACAGGTCAGAGTTGAGTCAAGTGAGGTTGGACTAGGTGATTATTTTCCCAGCTAATCAAAATCACACGCACTTAAAAATGAAACTAAAAGTTTTGCCAGAAAAACACATTTTTACAGAAAAAACAACAGAGAAACCGAGAAGAGTAAAGAGATAATGCCAAGACCTTTAGATGCTGAGACCAAGACAAGATCATGATATTTAAAGACATAGACTGTCAGGTTGGGTGAAAGTTGATTGAGGACTCACATTTAGAGATGAGGAGGCAGAGATGATTTTTACACATTTAATGAATAAAGAAGGCAACAGAAGCAAAACTCCAAGGACCATTACAGGAAAACCAAAACCAGGAGACATCAGGGGAAAACATACACGTGGAGCAAAGCAATAATGAGAAACCAGCAATGAGGAACTGCACAGGAGGTGTATATATGGGGAACAGAACAATTAATGGGCCAATCAGCTGATATGGAGCAGTTGTGGGTAGAAGCAACTAGAAGGGTGCAGGAGAAAAGAGACTGGAACAAGGGAGCACCAGAAAGCAATACAAAAACACAACACTGCCAGAAAACAACTACAGTGCACAAAATTACAGTGAAACAAAAAAATTAAAAAGAAATCTATACAAAGAGTAGAACCCTGACATAGACCAAGTGCATATGGTCTTGACCTTACCAACCTGCATGCCTGCTTTGGCCTTTAAAGGTCTTGGCCATGTCTCTTGTCTCAGTGCTCTTTAAATACAATGCTAATGCATAGACAGAAGGCATAGGAATGTCTTGCACTGTGGAAGTCACGTAGACAACAGAATTCACCGAAACCGCAGTGTTCTAGTTGCTTCAGGGGGGAACAGGTTGATCTGCATTTTTACTCCTTGTGTGAGCTTTTCCCTGTTTAATGACAAATAATTATCTAAGCTTTCGAGAAGTGGCGTCATTAAAGGGGAAATGTAGGTATGCGTAAAGGGCTTGCCTGCCTGTGTGCATATAAATGCAGCAATCCCACAAAGAAGCAGCTGACTGCTGCCCATAATGAGATGTTGCGTGTTTCATTAGTTCATTCTATAAAGTATAGAGGAGACCACAACTGATCTTTTCTTTTGGTTTTATGTGAGTAAGCCAGACTCTTTAATCTGTTACATTCTCATTAGGTGTTCTTGGGTATGCTGAGTTACATTCACTGGTTGGATAAGTCTACATGAGCTTGCCTTACTGTACCTCGCCATTGGGATTTTTGCCTATTCCTCAAGGAAAAACTGCTACAGCTCCTTTATTTTTGATATTTTGAATGGTGATCTTCAAGTCTAACCACGAATTCTGGAGGTCTGGACTTTTACTACACTATTCAAACACATTTAAATGTTTTCCCTTCAAGGGAAACATCGTTTTTTGTTGTTTTTCTTTACATTGGTTATTACATCATGTTCTACTCACCCATATGAGTTTAGTGTCATTTGGAGCTGTTCTGAAGATATTCGGGAGGTTATATCCAAGTATCCAAGTATCCATTATATCCTATGGGAAACGAGTTGAAGGCACTAACTAAACTGTTCATAATATATTCTTTATAGTACGCCAGCATTCATAACATGAAGGCGAATCACTGTCCCCCAGACATCCGCAGTTATATTTTTTTATATTTATATCTCTTTAAAACAAAGCAGAGTGTGTATGACATTTAAAGGTGTTTCCCTTTAAATCATTTGTAAGTTTCTTTAGCTGTATGCAACAGGGCCTTGTCCAGTTGGAAGTTAGGACCTTCATCCCGGTTTCAAATCAATGGTAAAAACAAAACAACCACTGGACTTTGTTTCCAAGTTTGAAGACTTTCACTTCCCATCTAGGAACGTTTTTTAATTCAAAATGTCAGAAATAGCATTGAGTTCAAGGCTTTGGTCCACTCTATAAACTGCGCATTTATATACAAGAGGAATGGTAATGAATTTATTATCAATAATTACAAAATCTATTCCATTTCTAAAAAGATTTAGAAAACCTAATTTGTAAATCTCATAAATACCATTTCTAATCACACATTTAAAATTGCTTATTCCATTTCATTTTTTTCACCTTGCCTTTTTTTTCAACCAATAGCAGTTATGCCTCAGACATATCTCATTGGGTAGACTGCTGCACTTTGTTAGCAAAATAAACTATAAGAGAGCAGGTTATAAGTGAAGAGCATCTGTGATTGATTTGCTGTTTTTTTTGTGTGGTTTGGATGGTTTGGAGCAGAAAGGTAACAGATTAGGTAAATAAGAGGGGGGAAAGTAAAAAGAAAATACATAGCAAAGAAAAAAAAGAAATGGAATAAGGAATTACCTTTTTTAATGTGTAATTATGAAAGGTATTTATATTCAGATTTATGAATCTTTTTTTCTATCTTCATTTCGAAAAAAGAGTTGAAAATAATTTTTTAAAATTCAGGTATTTAATTATGGAATAATAAATACATTACAATTCCTCTTTGAAATTACATTTAAAATGTGCAATTAGAACATGCTTTTTAAATTGTATGATTTAAATGAAGCCTAGAAGTTCAATTGAAGAAACTAAATCTCTTACCCTCATCATCAGAGGCTCGTCTGCCTCCGACGCAACCCAATCAGCTTTAAACCGCACCTCCCCAAAGCTCAATCAACATCCAGAGTTCATCTGAAAAGGTCTTCAAATCAACGACTCAGCCTGCTACCCAGCCAAAGTGCTAGCAGCGGTTGCGCTATGTCTGATTTTGACTCAGATGACCCAGCTTCAACCCGACTCCATCCCCTTCTCCCCCATCGTAGCTCAGGTCCCTCTGGCTTTTCCATGGTGCTTCTTGAACCTCGTCCCTATCAGAGTGTAATTGCTCTCGGACTCTTACTGGTCCTGCAGAACACCGCCATGTTGAGCCCGGTTCTGACAGAGGTTTCTTCCCAAAGGGGAGTTTTTTTCCTTTCTACTGTTGCTTCATGCTTGCTCATCATGAACAGGTTCATGCAAACCTATTTTTATCCAAGCTAGACATTAATCTTTCCAGGTACTCTGGGTGAAACACTAATATCAGCTCACTTAGTCTACTGGATCTCACCAACACACCTCCAGCAGACCATCTTGCCAACCAGCAGTCTATGGACTGAACCAACTTCATCTATCTCCACTCCACCACCAGTTTTGGGCCAGGGGGAAACCTCCCTGTTCTCATACACCTGCCTATGCATATTATCGTAAAATTTAGCACTAATGTTTCGTCCCGAGGTCTGAGCACCAAAGTTTTAAAATAAGTGTATCAATAAAATTCTTCTTCTGGTATTTTTCTTTCAGTGTTAGTTTTTCAGATTGAAATGATATAACAGTTAAAACTGGTTCTCTTTTTCAGTGACTCTCAGGCCCTCCATATGCTTGCTGCATCAAACACACTGCATTAAAGGAAAGGAACAGACCTGGACATAACATCTGCCAACTGTGGCTTTATTTTATTTTTTTCTTAAAAGATGTTAAATTACTTAAACAAAACTCCTTCAAATCAAATGATCCTCTTACTTCAAAGATAAGCTAGCTGATTACTTCTCTTCGTGTTGTGCTGTTTAAGACAGACAGGTCAAACGAATGACATAAATTATTATAATCTAAATGGATGAGTGCCATTAACTTGTATTTCAAACACATAAATTATCCCACCTTAAGAATGTCCTTGATCTGCCCGATTCCTATTCTTGCAGCTCCCCTCCTTGAAAAGACTACATCCATTAGTGAGGTCTGCAATATCTGTTTATATAATTATCATCAGTAATAGATAATCCACTTGAACATCCAAACCATTGTGTTATTCTGCATTTGAAGAACTTTCCTACTCTTTAGCAGCTCTTTGAACAATTAGGAGGGCCTTTTTTTCCAAACATCAACCAAGGTGGAAAGAAAAAAAAGGAAAAAAAGATGTTGAGATTGCACTGCAGATGCAATACTGGCAAGTAAAAGATAATTTTTGGAGATATGGCCATTTTCAAAGGCACAATATGACCACTTACATAAAGCCACTTAAGTTTCCTCAGCTTACTGGGAGTGAATTATGGATAGATAGGATCTAAAAGTACAAAAACAGTCTTGTAAAGACATGGTTAGGGTTGCCAAATATGACCGTGGCATAACCCCATAGGGTTTTAGCAACCATGTTTTCGTAGGAGTTTCAAATGTACACATTTTGCATTCCCATCCCACTTTTCTATAAAATGAGTGTCTTTAGCAAATTTCTACTTGTTAGTGGATCTTTTTTTAATTTTTAGCCTAACAGAAACTGACACATGATCACTGAACAACTTAATTTCTGGACATCTATGGTTTGATTTCTTTGTATGTGTGGATTACATAGATTATTACCGATATTTGGTGAAACTGTAGAAATATATTCACTGAGAAAAATGCTGACATTTTCAATACTTATTTTACACACTGTACAAAAACCAACACTGGCTAAAGAAAGCAAAAGAAACAAAGCTATTGTATCCCTTCTACTACCCTTTTCACTCAACTGTTCACAATCTAAAGGCTGGCACTGTTGGTGAAACAATTGCCTGCAGGGGAACTGCAAAGCCTTCAACCTGAATAACAGTAAAAACAAGTCGGTCAGAATTCAGTTTATTTATATAGAGCCAAATCACAACAAGTGTCATCTCGAAGCACTTTTAGAGACAATTCAAACAGATAATAGTCAGATTGGTTCAAAGTTTTCTATCCAAGCAAAAACCAGCTGATTGCCTCAAGTCCTTGAATTGACAGCAATCCCTTACACCAAGAATGAATGTAGGGACAGTGGAGAGGAAAAACTCCCTTTTAGAGAGAACGAAATCTCCAGCAGAACCAGGCTCAGTGTGAGCGGCCTTCCCCAGAGGTCATCTGGGTTTTAAAGGGACAAAAGCTAAATACAAAAGGTAACTTAACTACCTCCACAGGTGGCCCCATCCAGGAAAGACACAGCCCAGCACATGAGCTGCGAGCTCAGAGGATGAAAACGAGCACATACATTCAGTCACATTAACAGAAACAGGCCAAGGTTCAACATCTATAAACAAAGGTGTTGATGGCAGCAGCACAGCTATTAGTTCCCTCCAGGATGGTGCCACTGCCAAACAGGAACAGACCAAATAAAGTTACCATGACAAGAGAAAACAGAGGGAGTATAAAGTTAGAGGTTGAACTAAGAACTACTGCAAAACAGGAGAATAAAGATAAAATGAAGCAGAATGATGAAAGTAGTCCCGATGTCCCCAGCAGAATATAAAAGCATAAACACTGTTGGCGCCAGTTCATAATTAAAATAAACTAGCTCACGTTAAGCTTCTTTTTTCATTTTTTGTAAAAAATAAAAACTAAGTTCGCAAACATATACAGTAAATCAACTAGTTCGGGTTCATTTGGTAAATGAAGCCACAATTCTACTCAATAAGACTTTTCCCTTTTAAATATGTGATCATAATGCAATAACTGCAAGATACTTGATACAATCAAGGTATAGTGTTCTGTATGTGCAGTGAAGCCTTTTTTAAACTATATTACACAGAACTTCAGAAGCACACAGGTACATTCTGCTTAAAAGATCTGAATCAAAAAAATGATGACTTAGGTTTCTCATTCAGTAGCAGATATTTCCCAAGACAGCTCGAATACCACTGACTTAATGTGTCGCTTTAAATTTGAAGTGGATTTGGCTGACGTACAGGTTTGTAAAGTCCTGGTGGACACACTTTTCACAAAAACATGAAGTGTTTTCCTTTCTTAGTTCATAAAAATATGCCAAGCTCTCTGCAAAACTGGCATCAGAAATACAAGTAGATGAGTGTGAATTGTGAAAACTAGTACTAGCTGTAGGCATGATGGTCTGTCATGCTTATATATACTTTTTATACTGCTCACTGGAGTGAAAACACCCTGTAAGAGTCCCAGATTTAGGAGAGTTTTTGACTCATTTTTTCAAGCCATCACAATACGGCTATTTGTCAAACATGCTAAAATTGCCTTATCTTTGTATTTCTTTCAGATCAACAGTGAGGGGAAAAAAAGGTTTCGCTGACTAATCTATACAACTCACTGACAGGTAGAAGGATGAAGAAATAGTGAGGTATAACATTTTGGTTTCCACATTCTGCCTGCCATTAATCTATTGGGGTCGTTGGATAAACTGTCATTTATTTTCACTTTTTGTATGAGCAGAGATCTAAGATCTAGATCTTAGTGGCTATTGTTCTAGATCTCAGGGACAATCAAAACAGTTAAGCTTCAATGAGGAAGGATAGTAGTAAATAAATATTTCAGTTACTTGTAATCTATTTCAGCTAGGAGTGGCTTTACTCCCTGAAACAGCATTTTTCAGAGTGCAGGTTTCTCTGTTGCTTTATAGGGTGGAAGAGAACAGGTTAAGCTATGTTTATGATTTAAGAGGTAGCTAAATATGGATTCATTTATGGGTCCTTTGAGATGAATAATTTAAGTCTGTTAAAATATGCCCATTCACATACTGTATAAGTGTCTAATAGTTTAGTTTTTTTGATAGTGTTTTTTGTCCTATAAATTGCAGCCTTTGATAACAATGTTTGAAAATTGTAAGAAACAAGGACTGAGCTCAGAGATTTTGCTGCTGAACTAAGCCACTTTATATGCTTAATTATAACAGCCTCGTCAGACCTCCTTTTTCAGCCTCACATGTTTAAATGTCCGACATATCAATATACCTTCAGTTATCATTGCCTTGCTTTAGAAGTCACAGTCAATATGCTTCAGTGTCGTAGTATAAGTCCCCAGAGCAAAACACTGACATAGTCTGGTGGAATTTTTTTTAGCAGCCTAAAGGGTGATTAGGCCTCAGTTTGAACTGTAAAAATTCCTGCAGTTACTCCAGAGCACTATTCATTTCCTTAAGTCTTTATTTATAGCATGTTGAAACTTAGTTTCCTGAAATGTAAGAATTCTTTGAAAATGTTTTTTTTTTTACCATAGAGGATTTTCAAAGATATGTACCAAATAATCTCAAATGAAAAACAATCTGTTGTTTTTTGGTATATATTTAATTAAATTACATTTAGAATGAGCACTTGTACTCATTCATAAAGGAGCCAGTGCAAATTTGACTTTACCATAATACGCTACTTTCAGGGTTTAAGGGATGTCCCATTACATTTTTTCAGACACTGAACCATCCTGCAATATCATTTTTTTAGAACAACCCCCCTGAAACTTTGATTTTCATCAAAAAGTCTTAAAATATGGTGTAAAGGTGAAGGTGAAAAGAATATATACAAAAAAAACTATATTAATGTGTAAATGTTGCTTAAATGTGATCAGGGTTGTTCAAATGGGCTACAAACAACTATTATTAGGCTTAATTTGAACAGGACAAACATATCTTTTGATAATGAAAAAGAGTGGTACAGTTTTTTATGACAGCCATGGTGAATGAGTTTTTAGATTTTAGCCTTTAGATGATACAGTAATTTGGTACCTGCATACGTCAAAGCTGAAAGGCAGTCTTCATCTTGTCTTGAATGTGACTAAATTTACTTTCCCCAAAATGTAGTATCTAATGAGGATTTAAGGCAAATATTAGCCCATATTTAAAATTTACCTATATCCAGTGTTTATAACTACACCTTAAGGAAGGACAGGCAAATAATAAAGAACCAGAAGAAAGACGTAAGGAAGAGTAGTTTTTGCAAATCCTTTATACACGAGTATGTACATGCATACAGTACATACCATGGGAGATTGGTTCCAGGTGTTCACAGATAGACACATACTAAATACTAAGCTGCAGCTACAGATATATACCATCCTCATTGTGTAATCAACATAGGTGTTGCCTTCCACACATGGATATTTAAGGGATACCTGCTGCTATTGAGGCTTTTTTTTGTTTACTTTGGTTTTCTGTTGTCTTCATTTATGCTCTGTTTTCTGTTCCTCTCATCTCATACGGGTGTGGAAGCAGTCCTTTAGGAGTTACTTCTGTGTTGCTTATTTTTGCTGTTTTTTTTATTTTCTATCTTTTCATGCATTGTTTCCAGTCTCCTTTCCTCTCCCTTTAGTCCTTAACCCCTCTTTCCTTCTTACTTTTCCATCTACATGTCAATTGTATATGATTTTATTCTATAAATAATTCTAATTTAGTTTCCTATGCAAGTACCAATAATAACCTTGTGGCAACAGTCATAATGGTCTGCCTGTGAAAGTAAAATTGTTGGGCTATCATCTAGCTCTGGCACTTTGACTCACTGGACTTTATTGGCAAAAAAGGACACAAACACAAAATAAAAATAAATAAATAAAGATTCGATCAGCAGGTTTCCAAATGTAATGACGTGAGCAGATTTTTTTTTCTTAGCTTGTAATGATTCACAGACTCACAGTCTTCAGGATTGTGATCTGGAGTTGCCATATGACCGGTTACTTTTTCTTTTTCCAAGGTCTCATTAAAACAAAACGGCTTTAAGCTTTGTCCTCCTCAGCCTTTATTTTTAGGGGAGGGCTAAGAACAAAATTTTATGTTTGAAGTTGACAGAAAATGTTTATTTTCTTTTTGCAATATTCTCCTCTCATTGTCAAAAAAGCTCCTGAATCATTTCTTCAAACAAATGCAGCAAAATTTTAACTTTCAGACCACATGTAAACACATCCACATAAGTCCTGACCACAATGGTGCTTCGACCTGCAATCAGTGTGCAAAGTTGTGGAAAGTTCTCACATTTCCCAAATGCTTACATTCCACTTGGTAGTTGGTTCTCCACCAGTCCCTGTGTCTGTTTCTTTGGTTTACAGAACGAGACTTCTATGCAAGGTAATGACAAGGTGATGTTCGAAGACTTTACAGCTACATACACTTACAAAGAACATTTCCACAGGAAGAAAACTCTTTCAAAGATTAAGCACTAAAGAAGGACCTTGTGGATACATTGATACTGAACAGAGAATGTAAAATTGTCATGGCTCTATTGACTATAAATGGTAAAATGTACCTGTACTGTTTGTTTCCCTTCCTGTAAAGCCAACCTCCTAAAGCCCACAAATATGTAGTCTATTGGTGAAAGCTCGCAAATTTAATTTGTGTTTGCATTTAATGAGTACACATATTGCACTAAATCTCTCCTCACCTAGCCATTAGTAAAGTTTGTCTTATGAGCTGAATGTTTCTGTTTGCACTGTGGTGGGTTGCTTGACAATTATATTGGAAAAAGACATATTACCCTAGTTTTATAGTGCCAATACCCACAATAAGGTGTCAGTAAACATAACATTAATTAAAATCTATATATTAGCTGCAAGTGTGCTTTTGTTTTGTTTAACCAACGTACACTAGAATTTTTAAAGTATGACCACAAGTTAATAGTTTATTTCTATAATGAGTTTATATAAGCTTAAAGTGCCATAAAACAGTTTTTTTAATTACATTTCAGAATTCAAATTAGGTGTAAAGCACTGATAAATATGATTTTATCGGTTATTTAGGTTAGCTATTTAAATGAGAGTGTGTCACAGTGGCCAGCTACTTATTACCTCTGCCTGTATCAACCAACAAGGAAAGAGTTGAATCATAAGTCAGCATAAAAAAAAAAAAGAAGCAAACATTAGTAAACGCTGGTATACTATGCTTATCATAAATTAATCAAATTCAAATTTTGAGTGATTTAACTTCAGTGTTTTAATTCACTTTATAGAATATTATTACAGTTCCAATTGTCAGATTAGAACCTTACATATACTTAAAACCTATCCGGTGCAGTTTTATACAATATATGGACATGATTGGATCTGAGAGCATCAAAGTGTAAATTAAATTTGCTTGTAAACCATGCTTTTCAGATTCTGCTCCAGGGTCATTTGCTGCCCCCAGGTGGCCAATTATTGTACTCTAGAAATAAAAGCCAATATAACTTGCTAGAAGATCTGCAAAAATAGCTTATTTCAATTCAAGATGACATGTTAATAAAATAACAGTGTACAGTTATTGAACACACTTTTTAATTTTACCCCCTTTGAGGCTGATGGCTGTATAGTGTTATCTAGATCAAGCTACCCTATCCTCATTAATGCCCACCACCCTCTCTCTGCTCTGTTAGCCCCCTAGCTCCCTTGGGCTCAGGCATGGTGTACTTATAATGGGCAGCTCTGGAAACTCAAACCCTCATTACCTCCTTCATTACTCCCTGTTACACAATGGGAACCTGTTCCCTGGCTTTGACTACTTATCCACACTAAAGACACACACACAGACACATTCATTTGGATGCACACATACAACTAAAATGCACCTCATGCTCCCACCTGGCTTTCTCTTCATTCCTTTTCACCCTTTCTCACTGGTTGAAGGCTCTGGTGTTGGGTGTCCATGACTTTTTGTCTGTTCCTTTGTGTGGGAGAACAAAGACAGTCTCTTTCTACAACTCTTCAGGTTTTTTTTTCTGTTTTTTAGTTGTTTTTTTGTAGTTCCTCCCCTCGTTGGTTTCTTCATTGACATTTTTTTAAAATCAGAATTTCTTTATATTTTCACTCATCCATCATTGGTCATTTCATTTCAGGTTACTATGAAATCATACATTTAGTTCAGTTTCATGTACAGACCACTGGAGAGCAGCAGTGTCTGGTGAATCTCTATGGAAGATTATGGGTGAAGCAAAAACGTGATAGTCTAAAGCATTTTAATAGTTTTTACATGCACCCTGATACATTGAAATGTTCTACCAGAAGCAGGTTCATTTTGTAAATTTACTGCATTTTAAAAATGTATTTTTCCCTTGGCAGATATCTTTCAATTTCTTTTTTTTATCTTGTCAAACCTGGATCATCTAAATCCTCACTTGAATTTTAGAACCAAGCAAAAATAACCTGAATAAATGATGGTGTATTGAAATTATCATTTCATTTATTAAATGCAGAAGAAAACAAAAAACAAAAAAAACAAATCATGTCCTTGGCCCTCAAACACAATTTCACAAAAGAATATTGTATTCACAATGAAATAGGGCTGCTTTAATGTTTCAGGGCCTGTATAATTTGCAGTAGATGATGAAACTATGATTTATATTCTCTACCTGAAAGTCTTAAAGAGTTTCTAAGTTACAACTTAAATCCACCACAGTCAAGTAGCAAAAAAGTGATCTATGGCATTATGTTCAAAAACCCTCCAATGTGGCTGACGTAAATAACTCTCCAAAGAAGGGTGGATAAAAACCTTTACAGCAATATTTAAAAACACTAAACACCACTTACTACACATCCTTAATGGTGGTTGTTGCATCCTATAATAGCAAAAAATATCAAATTGAGATGGCTAATAGATTTTAGATGTAGGCAGGTTTGAAGATTTGTTTCAATGAAATCAACACTCAGAGGTCTACTTTCCTTTCTCTTAGGCTATATTTAATATCAAACCTTGTATTATGATTCAAAACATTTAAGTGTTACAACAAAGTGATAATAGAAAAACAAATAAATAAATGGTAATTAATCTTTCCATAGAACTGTGTTTGTGAAATAGTTTTTTATTTTATATGATATGGTTCTCAAACATAAATCCATGCTGCTGACTGTGTGTTTAGGACTAATGTTTTGCTGGTATTATCTTTAGATTGTGGCAAGTAATTCCAATACATTTAAATATGTAGTACAATTTGACATGCATATGTCATATTTTCATTCATAGGAATAGAATTTAAGATTCTGTTTTTTAATTCCTTCGGCTCCTGAACAGTTTTTTCTTTTTTTTTAATACTCTTTTTGAAATCTTACGAGTGAAAGAAACTACATTAATTCTGTGCAAAGTTTAGCCATCACAAACCTTTCGTCGGCTATCATTTGATATTGAAACAGGGAATACAGATATGCACCTAGCAGTGAGAATACTTTCTAAATTCAGAGAGACTTCAGCTGTTTTCTTTGCTTTCTAGGCATATTATTTGCTTCATGTGTTATAAACTGTCAGGCACTTTGCTAAATTTGTTTAACAAATCAGGGGTACTTTGTTCCATGTTCACTTGTTAAAATCTAAACCAAGATAGGATCTATATTTCCTTTAGGTTTCATATTCGGCCCACTTTTATAGACTTTGATTGATTATTTATCTACTTCCTTCTTTTCAGATTATGTAGTATTGAAACATCTATATAATATAAAATGTAACTTTTTTGGCACCAAATGACAGCAGTCATGGCATCCACAAATCAGACTTACACTACCGTTCATTCCATTCTAGCTGTTAATTTGTTGAGGTAATCTGGAGAAATTGCACCTCATGCTTGCAGAAGCAGCTCCCACAAGTTGGACTGGTTGGAGGGACACTTATAATAATAATAATACATTTTATTTAAAAAGGCGCCTTTCTGGACACTCAATGTCACCGTACAAAAGCATAAAAAGTCTCAGAAAAAATAAAAATAATAATTATAAAGACATTTAAAAACAGACAGTGAAATTGATATTTTTAAAGAGAATAAGCAATCTTGAACAGATGGGTTTTGAGTTGCATTTTAAAATGGAGAATTGAGTCCTTCTTGCTTACTATACGGTCAAGCCGCTCCCACAACAGCTCATTGGGGTTCAGATCTGGTGACTGCGCTGGCAACTCCATTAAGGATAGAATACCAGCTGCCTGCTTCTGCTCTAAATAGTTCTTGCACAATTTGGAGGTGTGTTTAGGGTCATTGTCCTGTTGTAGGATGAAATTGGTTCCAATCAAGCGCTGTCCACTGGGTATGGCATGGCGTTGCAAAATGGAGTGATAGCCTCCCTTATTTAGAATCCCTTTTACTCTGTACAAATCTCCCACCTTACCAGCACCAAAGCAACCCCAGACCATCACATTACCTCCACCATGCTTAACAGATGGCGTCAGGCATTCTTCCAGCATCTTTTTATTTGTTTTGCCTCTCACAAACGTTCTTCTTTGTGATCCAAACACCTCAAACTTGGATTCATCCGTCCACAACACTTTTTTCCAGTCTTCCTCTGTCCAATGTCTGTGTTCTTTTGCCCATCTTAATCTTTTTCTTTTATTGGCCAGTCTCAGATATGGCTTTTTCTTTGCCACTCTGCCCTGAAGCCCAGAATCCCGCAGTTGCCTCTTCACTGTAAATGTTGACACTGGTGTTCTGCGGGTACTATTTAATTAAGATGCCAGTTGGGGACCTGTGAGGCGTCTGTTTCTCAAACTAGAGACTCTAATGCTCTTATTTTCTTGCTCAGTTGTGCAACGCGGCCTCCCACTTCTTTTTCTACTTTGGTTAGAGCCTGTTTGTGCTGTCCTCTGAAGTGAGTAGTATACCGTTGTAGGAAATCTTCAATTTCTTAGCAATTTCTCGCATGGAATAGCCTTCATTTCTAAGAACAAGAATAGACTGTCGAGTTTCAGATGAAAGTCCTCTTTTTCTGGCCATTTTGAGCGTTTAATTGACCCCACAAATGTGATGCTCCAGAAACTCATTCTGCTCAAAGGAAGGTCAGTTTTGTCGCTTCTGTAATGAGTTAAACTGTTTTCAGATGTGTGAACATGATTGCACAAGGGTTTTCTACAGTAATCATCAATTATCCTTCTGAGCCAATGAGCAAACACATTGTACCATTAAAACACTGGAGTGATAGTTGCTGGAAATGGGCCTCTATACACCTATTGCACCAAAAACCAGAGATTTGCAGCTAGAATAGCCATTTACCACATTAGCAATGTATAGAGTGTATTTCTTTAAAGTTAAAACTAGTTTAAAGTTATCTTCATTGAAAAGTACAGTGCTTTTCCTTCAAACATAAGGATATTTCAGTGTGAACCTAAACTTTTGA
Source organism: Cyprinodon variegatus (assembly GCF_000732505.1). NCBI lineage: Eukaryota > Metazoa > Chordata > Actinopteri > Cyprinodontiformes > Cyprinodontidae > Cyprinodon > Cyprinodon variegatus. Next base: position 808,750 of record NW_015150624.1, read on the forward strand.
ACGGTAGTGTATATTGGAAGGCAACGGAACTTCCGCTGACACAAGCATCCATAGGCCCCGAAATCTGAAAAGAGAGAAATCCATCATTCATTCTCTCTACTGTAAACTGTACCCAGGGAAGGCAATACATATATTAAATACACGAGTAAAATAGACAAGAGAGGGGTTCCAATCGGGTCCATTGTCAGCAGTCTTAACTCAGAACCTTCCATGTTGCTTTCCATTCTTTGCTCTCCTGATTTCTTTTGCACTGGTGACATCATCAACACTCACCCAGCATCACGCAGCGGCTAGGGGAGGCCATGCAGCTTGGCAGCGAGGGGTTGGACCCATTCTGATAAAAAAAAATGTCAATGAAGAAACCAAAGAGGGGAGGAACTACAATCATGAGTCGACCCATATTTGAAAAAACACGCGTTAACCAGGTATTTTCAGTAGGAAAGAGGCTAAAGACTCCTGAAAAGGTGTCGAAACATCTTAAAAAACTGAGTGAAAGTCCGGTTGCCTTCCAATTTAAACCTGTTTGTGGAAGAGACCTAATTATTTTTAGACTAGTCCGGTAAGAATTTAGATCAGCAAACATCATCAGTTACTGCTGCAAGAGTCCTGAACAGCACAATGAAAACTGAACATATCAAACCAATCAATACATTTCTAAAATGGTTTCTTGTTTGGGGAAGAAGATTTTAAAAATCATTGAATTGCTTTCTCTAGCACTGATTGGTGTTTAGTCTAAATAGATTTCACTTAACCTTGCTATTAGAGAGTCTGAATACCTAGAGCAGTGATTCGCAACCGGGGGTACTCGTACCCCTAGTGATCTGCGAGTGCATTGCAAGGGGTATATGAAAGTATTTTATTTCTAGCAAAATAAAATAGGGCTGGGATCTGCTTTGCTTTGTGAGGACCCAATTGAAAATCTAAACAAGCTTTATCAACCAAAAATGATGTTTTTCTAATATGTTTGAGTTCACCTTCAGCTGTGACCCACATCAAAACCAAGCAGAGGAACAGACTGGATGTAGAAAACAACCTGGTATCAGCTGTTTTTTGCCCACTGAGCTATCGGAGCTCATCAAGGCAGCTAAGATGTCTTGATTAAAGCAAAGTAAAACTTATTAAGTCAGTGTGACTATAATTTTTGTTCTGTAATTTGTTCCCAATTCATCGAGTTTAAATGTGATTATAAGGGATACACTAAGAGGAGTTCCAGTTTTATAAATACAGGTTTATAAAATGATTTTAATATGTATCTATTTCAATTTCTTACTGACTTTTAGGCAATATATTTATGTTGTTTTTTATTTCAGATGTAAAGAATAAAATGCCTAAGAGTTAAATACTCAAATTGAAAGATTAAGTAAAATAGTTTTCTTTATATAATCAGTTATTTTACGTTCCACTTTTGGAAAATCCTCAATACTTTTAAATGCGAGGGGTACTAATAGTACGAAAAAATGCCTAAAGGGGTACCCAAAACAAAAGAGTTTGTGAATCACTGACCTAGAGAACCTGGTAACTTAAAGGCAAATGTGCTGATATGTTTTATTACCCCAAATTGTTAGGTTAAATTGGATGGAAAGATGGAAAGGGAAGAAGACAAAAGCAAACTTAGAAATACATAGTTTCTCTCCAAAATGGATGGAGTGGACATGGATGGCGTTAAAAACAAAAGTGAACTGGTGACCAGAGGTGTCAAGTAACAAAGTACAAATACTTCATTACCTAACTTAAGTAGAAATATTTACTAACTATACTGTATTGGAGTAGTTATTTTTTAGACAACTTTTTACTACTACTCTTTACATTTTATTTGCAATTATCTATACTTCCTACCCCTTACATTTTAAAAATGGACTCGTTAGTTTTGTTTCAATTAAGTTCATTTTCGTGGCTTGTTGGTATTTAAAAAAATAAAAATCATCAAAATAATTTGTTTCATCCAGACAATTAGTTTATTTGGGGTTGGACTTGGTGCTGCACTTGTTGTTCATCACATAAAAAAAATGTATAGTTTTTCAAGAATATGCTAAGTTAAATTTGACACTGTTGTCATTAGCTTTAAAAGTAAGAAATAAGGAAATTATCATCCAGAATTGTTGAAAAATGTTCCTTTAATCGGATCGTGCAGGAAAGCATTTTTCCTTAGCAAATTTCCCTGCATTACTTTACTTTTATATTTATCAAGTAGTTTTAAAAATTGCACTTTTTCACTTTTAGTTGAGTAAAAAGCTTAAGTTGATACTCTAACTGTGACACAAGTGTTTTTAAACAGTAGGATTTATACTTTGACATGAGTCATAAACTTTAATACATTAATGCTTTTGACACCTCTGCCGTGACCCACCATAAGCTTGGAGGAACTGATAAGATCTGGTGCCCACATTGATTCATTGAAAAGGCAACCATTTTAATTGCACACTTTTACAATTTTAGCAGCTGTGGCTACAATGTAGCTTGCCAACATCAGATTGTGTGTGTGTGTGAATGGGTAAATGACTGAATGTAGTGTAAAGCTTTGGTCAAGTCTTCTGATTCAAAAAAGCGCTATATTAAGTACAAGACATTTAAAAAAAAAAAGCTTTTAAAGGTTCTGTTTGCATTTCTTTATAAACCACGCTGGAAAAAATGTTTTTTCTGTGCATTAGCGAGGGGGCAGCTTATTTTAACCAATTCAAACAAAAAGAGACATTTAGATGAAGAATGTTACATATTGAGTTCTTTTTCAATATATTTGTTTTCTCATTTTGAATAAATGGTACAATGCAAATATGAATTTGATTATGTTGCTCTACCGCAGAGAGACTCCATCTGTTTTCCTGAGGCATTATTCCACTATGTGTAATCATGACATAAACAGGAACATCTTACCTCTATCAACAGGCATTTGCACACAGACATGCATGTATACTAGACACGCATAAGGATATTTAGAAATACGGAGGACTTTGAATGGACATTTGTCATTTAAAAGACATTTGAAATTTAGCTATCCCAGAGCACGTATCCTACCATAAGCCTTGTTTAAACATTAATTGTACAAAACCTGTGACTGTTTCAGTACACTTATTTTTTACGAATAGCGATACATGCTCTTATCCATAGGCGAACTACTAACCGACATTTGCCCAGCAGCTTCATCACAAAAAAATTGTCCATGGTCCTGGAAAAAAACAGTAAACTGAGTTACAGAGAAAAAAAACTAGTTAACTTATTTCCCACAAATATATGAAGTGCATGTGTCATTTTTTCCATTTAAAATCCTCTTTGTTTGGATTGTCTAAGATTGCTCTGCAATGAGGAGGCTAATGGTGAAGCCCAAAGAATGAGTGCCTAAGTAAACACAACAATCTTTGAAAGTCCCCCCTCAAATAGAAACCTAAATGCACTTGGAATCGTATATGCCTGAAAAGAAGCTATATTTAAGGTAATTCTGTGTGCGCACACATGTTAATGATTACTAGGAGTGGAAAACTTCCTTCAAAGGGCTTTAATTAGGAGCTTCTTTCCATGTGTTATGGTGCCTCATGATGCTGGGACCATATGAGCTCAGTCTGTTGAAGTCAGTAATTGAATCATTATTCCAGAATATTTGCCAGGAAGAACTGTGTTTCCCTCGTTCCTCACCTAAAGGGCAAGAAATGGTCTCTAAAAGAAAAAAAACAAAAAAAACAGAAAAAGCCATTATGAAACCTCAACAGCAATTTCAAAGAAAGGTGGCCCTCATTCATAGTCTTATTAAATATAGAGCTATCATTTGCTTTTTTAAACTTTCTATTGATGATGAATTTAAATGCTTTCTTTTAGCAAAGAATGATCATAAAACAGATATTTCCTAATTGTTTTTAAAAAAAGAAATACATCCTTCTGGTTAAAAAAAAAGGTTCATAATCTAAATTTGTTTCACTCTTTTGACAAAGTTTTTTATTGAAGCTGTAGGGCAATTCAGTTGGAGCGAATTTTGAAGATGCCACATTTTTATTCAATAGGGTTTTGTCTTTCACTATTTGAAAAAAACGTTTTTTTCTTACCTTGAGTTATGTAACATGTTAATGCCATTCTCTCCCTCTGCAAGTCAATTCTGACTCCTTTGTCAAGCTCCCTACACCTTTGTGTCTTTCTGTTCACCCGTCTGCCTGTTTCTAATCAGTGCCTGTTGTGAATAATTCACTCGGGGCACTGGGGATTGAAGCTATTTGATTGGCAGCTTTATTTTCCATCTCTTACATTATTAAAATACCTCTATTGGGGATTATTACTCTAAGCAAGGCCAGCGCAGACCAGAGAGGAATTACTGCTTTATTGGAAAGGCCTTCTTTTTTCCTGACATGTCACACAACTTATTTTCCATCCATCCCAGCATTTTTTATACTACATTTCTTTCTTCCTTTTGTTTTGGTTGAGTATTTCATCTTGTACGCTGCCACACTTTATGTTCCTGTTTTTTTCAGTGTTAATTTGAGATTTCCCCCTCAGTGTGTTGAATCCTCTCTTCCACTCTTCCTACACATCTGGTCCTTACTTCTAATTACCACACTTTTATTCCCTTAGCCATATTCCTCCCTTAACAAATCAGTGTCTAGCTTTCTTCTGCCTTTGCAGTCAGACTGCGTCTTTGTTTCTGTTTTAGGCACATCTTACTTACATTCATCATTTAAACATTTTTGTTTAAATTTGTTCATGCCACTCAATGCCACTTTATGTATACTTCTACCTTTTTATTATGTTTGCAGTGGTAAAAGTTAAAGGTCATTTATCTTAACACCTACACTCCTGACCTATGATTCTCAATACATTGTACGATTATTTTTGGAACCATTTTTAAATATTTCTGAAACACTACAGTTCATGTTTAGACTAAGAAACTTTACCACTGAGTATGATTTACTTACAGTTGTGTCAACAGTTGTGAAATGTATAGATTGTATAAATTCTACAGTACTTTGCAAAATACTGGGCAGATTACTGTGCCATAAGGGCCATATGATGAACTGTTCTCTCTAAAATAAAATGCCAACTGAGCGACATCCAACTGGGGTGAATAGCTGGAAACATTTTCCCAACTACATTAGGAAAAATCATTGATTGCATCCAGTCATTGACTTGCAAGTTATGCTCCTTCTGGATGAGCCTGTGCCGACAACCTTCACTCGCATTTTGTCGATAACTCTTTAGCAATCCCTCACGCTGAGCATGCATGCAGGGACAATGGAGAGGAAAACTCCCTTTTTAACAGAAAGAAATCTCCAGCAGAACTAGGCTCAGTGTGAGTGGCCTTCTGTGGAGGCTGACTGGAGTTCAAGGAGATAGAAGCAGACATAAACAAAAAAGCAGATATACAAAACATAACTGTTGTCTAGATCCACAGGTGGCCCTGTCCCTGCTTTATGGTCATATCAACTCACACTTGCATGTTTGTGGTAGGAGAGAGAAATAGGTAAAAACTGTGCAGCACAAAGTTAGCAGCCTAACAGCTCCATGGTAGAAATAGTTTTTGATCTGGTGGTTTTTCTCTGGATGCTCCTCAGCCACCTCTCTGAGGGTAGTTACTAGAATGTGATGTGTAGAGGCTGAATGTGAAGGGAAGGCTGCTTCCTACAGTTCTCAGTGCAGCCTTAACCACCTTCTACAGAGCCATCCTCCAGCAGTACAGCTGTCCTGTGTCATTGTGATGCAGGTGCAGAGAATGCTATCAAACACACAGCAATAAATGTTCTTCGGGACTGAGCTCATGAGCTGCTCCCTTGAGGTACGGGGGATGAAGAGGATGTTTGTCCCTTCTGAACTCGGCCAACTTTTCTTTAGTCTTCTTCACAATGATGGAGAGGGTATTATCCCAGCAGCACTGCACCAGGTGTTCAACCTCCTCTCTGTATTTGGGCTCACCATAGTTTGTGATGCATTCTGCAAACTTCTCTGTTATATCTGGTGTCTCTTGCTGTGCATTCAAATATCAGCAGGGGGAAAAAATTGGGGCCTCAGTACACAGCCTTGGGGCAAGCCAGTGCTGGGGGTATTGGAGGAGGAGAGGGTTTTGTGGATCTTGACAGTCTAAGGAAGTCAGGAAGTCCAGAATCCAGTCCCCCACTCTGGGAATCAGTATAAGAGAGTGGAGCTTCTGCACTAATGTCTATAGGGGATGGCATTGTACACCAAGAGAAAATCTAAGAAGAGCAGATAGAAGCAGATGTAGAAGTTTCTGATCTCCACGTGGATGAGGGCTGAGTGCACTACCACTTAGATGACATCATCAATGGATTAGTTCCTCCAGTAACAAGTCAGTTATTTATCCAGTGATTTGACTTCGGCCAGAGGGGTAGAATCAGTGGCTTTCTAGTTTTGAGATGGACCAAGCCGTCTGCGTGCTTCCCCTGCGTGCTTATTTTTAACTTGGTTCATTGTGTCATTGTGATTACTGTAGAAACAATAAAATGTCCCCCTGAAAACAGTTATTTTTATGAAGCCCAAGCATACATTTAGACTGAAGACTCTTACCTGCCTCATGCCCTCACCTCAGCCAACCATCGTTCAAGACTCTTCATTCAAACTTCTACAAGGACATCCTCCCATCCCAGTCTAACTGAAACCCACCTCTTTCCCTTCACTATCATAAATCCACTAGCTTCCTTATGGCTCCACTCATTCTATAGCATCCAGTACCCCAACAGTGTTAGACTTATGGGGGAAAGAGGTCTCTAGCCAAGTTGCTGCATTCAGGACTGATGTCTTCTCTCAGTGTCCGAGCACCTAAAAGTTATATTTCTTCAAGTTTATAAAATTTCCTTGCTGCTGCTTTTTCACTGTGTGAAATAGTTGTTATTCAGCAATACTCTGGGAGAATTGCGGTTTGAGAGGTGAAAATTGCATGAGGACCCCTGAGACATAATTATGCTTTTCATTTCTTCTTTGACCTTTTTGGTCACTGATTAGTTTGTACTAAGCCCCACATTTATATGGTGAAATTAAAATGATAAAATGTCCTGTTTTAATTAGGGCACTTACCTTAACAATACTAGAAGAACTTTTCTGTAAAGATCCAACAGTCACTCAAAGATTTTGACCAGCTGAACAAATACACTGAACAAAAATATAAACCCAACACTTTCGGTTTTGATCCTGTTTTTTATTAGATGAACTCAGAGATGTTAATCTTTTTCCACATACGCAATATAAAAAATGTTCATCAAACGTTGTTCGCAATCCAGTCTTTGCTGAGATAATACATCCCACCTCACAGGTGGGCTATATCAAGACGCTGATTAGACACCAGGATTAGTGCACAGGTAGGCCTTAGACTGCCCCCAATATAAGGCCACTCTGAAAGGTGCAGTTTTATCACACAGCACACTGCCACAGCACTTGAAAGTTTTGAGGGAGCGTGCAATAAGCATGCTGACAGCAGGAATGTCAACCAGAGCTGTTTCTCATGTATTGAATGTTCATTTCTCTACCATAAGCTGTCTCCAAAGAAGTTTCTGAGAATTTGGCTGTACATTGCCTGTACTTATATAGAGCTTTTTCAATCAGGAGACATGACCAAAACGCTCTACACTATATTCAGTCATTCGTCCTTTCACGCACATACAGATGGTGGCAAACTACATTGTAGCCACAGCTTCCCTGGGTCTCACTGACAGAAACGGCTGCAGTACACTGGCACCACCTGGCCCTCTGACCACCATCAGTAGGCAATAACAAAATTACACTAAAAGCCAAAACCAGGACTCGAACCGAAAACCCTCCAATTGCAGGGCAAACTCCTACACTTTGCCCTTAGTACACCCAACCAGCCTAAAAACTGCAAACCACATGTAACCACACCAGCCCAGGACATCCACATCCCGTTTATGTTAACCTACAATATCGTCTGAGACCAGCCACTAGGACAGCTGCTGAAACAATCGGTTTACATAACCAGAGAATTTCTGCACAAACTTTCGGAATCCATCTCTGGGAATTTCATCTGCATGCTCTTCCCCCTAATCAGGGTCTCCTCCTGTATCCAGTTCGTTGTCATAACCGACTTGAGTGGGAAAATGCTCAAATTCGTTGGCAGATTGGAGAGTTGTTCTCTTTACAGATGAATCCCGGTTTACACTGCTTAGGGCAGATGGCAGACAGTGTGTGTTGCATTGTGCGGGTTAGCGTTCTTTTTTCTGATGTCAATGTTGTGGATCTAGTTGCCCATGGTGGCGGTGGGGTTATCGTATGGGCAGGTGTCTGTTATGGACAAAGAACACAGGTGCGTTTTCTTGATGGAATTTTGAATGGACAGAGATAACATGGCGAGATCCTGAGTCCCATTGTTGTGACATACATCCAAGAACATCACCTCATCTTGCAGCAGGATAATGCACAGCCCCATGTTGTAAGGATCTGAACACAATTCTTGGGAGCTGAAAATGCCCCAGTTCTTGCATGGCCGGTATACTCACTGGACATGTCACCCATTGAGCATCTTTGGAATGCTCTGGATGGGCATATACACCAGCTTGTACCACTTCCTGCCAATGTGCAGCAACTTTGCACAGCCGTTGAAGAGGAGTGGACCAACATTCCACAGGCCACAATTGACAACCTGATCAACTCTATGCGAAGGAGATGTATAACTCTGTGTGAGGTAAATGGTGGTCAGACTAGATACTGACTGGTTTTCAGTGTTGCTCGGTCAATTGTGACAGCGGAAGCTGTGCAACACCGCCTCCACACTTCACCACTAGGAGGTACTCTGAGTAGGGCACAGAGCTTTGGTCCGGAAAGGTTAAAATCTAGTCAAAAGGCAACATTTTGTCCAAATCTCACATTTCTGACAGGGGCTGGAGTCATAACCTGATCTCAGTTGGTAGGACTACAGTGATGTCACCAAATGAACATGCAAGCTTGTTTAACAGGAGTCCATAGATAGACACACAACATTTGGAGCAAATATGATGATGCTTTAGAGTGATATATCCCTTCAAATAGTGAAATGGGCACATTGTAGTCAAGATCTAACAACACAGCTCTTTTTATTCCTTTTAAATACGCAAATTTCCGCTCAGTTTTCAAGTATGGTGAGGCCTCCGAATAGCCACTTCATTTGTCACAATATAAATAAAAATAAATGTAACTGATATAATAGGCCTTTGCAGCACTTTTGCTGTTCCTGCCTAAAAAGTCACTTAATGCTCTTGGTTTAGGTTATTATTCAGTGAAAGTAAAATATACCTTCCAAAAAAAAAAAAAAGTAGCATAAGCAACTGTTCATTCAAGTATCTTTTGCTATATTTTCCCGTTATTCATATTTTTTAAATCAAATACTATCTTTAAAGGTTTTCCTTGATACAAATGTAACCAGAATGACCACAGACAATTATTTCAATTATAGTTAGTTAGTTAGTTAGTTAGTTAGTTAGTTAGTTAGTTAGTTAGTTAGTTAGTTAGTTAGTTAGTTAGTTAGTTAGTTAGTTAGTTGCCTATGGCTTTTCATGGGGATCCAGTATAAATTTATGGCTTGTTTGGCATTTCCTCCCTAATACGTGCTCTATCACATAACACATATTTTCAGCGTCTGAGCCCATAGCCATGATATGTTTATATAAATTAGGTTAGGCATCTAACTCTCAGGTTTTTGTTCAGCCACATGCATCCATGATTACTTACCCCAAGAACAATCATAGCTCCTGCAGCCTTACATCCTGTCTATACCACCTTTTTGTTCCTGGGATTTTTTTTTTTTATATATATTTGACACTGGTCTTACCTTAAGATAAAACCTACAAAATAAATAAATAGGTGCAAAGTAACCCATATGAAAACCATGTAAATATCAACATGCACAAATACAAAACATTTCCAGTCCTCTTGGAGTCAGATGTGAAGGGAATAGATGTAAAGATAAAATAGATGAGAAAAGGAGAAATAATAAAGAAGTCGATTCAAGGACAAAATGGTGCTTGGTTTAATAGGTATTGAGAGCACCATAGCTAGAAAGTAATTGAGATTTACTGTAACAGCACCAATGTCATTGTGGTTATTGAATGTGAGCTTGGATGTGTATCTTTACATGTGTGTTTGTCTGTGTGTTTCTCCTTTTTTCATATAAATTCAATTCACACTGTCTCACATCCCCTAGATGTCTGCAGATGTAATTTCTCAAAGTGGGTTGCTCAAGAGATTTGGGAAAATTGAGGGTACCACTTTGCAGTGCATCTGGTATTTTTTGTCTGCCTTTTTCTGGAACAGTTTTTATTTGCCCTGATTCCTCCAGTTGCTCAGGTCTTCCACAGTCTCAGTGCTATTAGCCCTTTGCCCTTTTGAAAAGGTGAAGTTAAAACAAAACTCTCTTATGATGACAGGAAGTTTCTGCTCTGAACTGCTCATTTATAACTAAATGAAATTGACTTCCAAAGAGCCCTGAAGTCTGGTTTACCAGGTTAGAGTCAAAGGCAGAGAAAGCCTGACCTAAAATCACTAAGCACTCTAAAATAGTGCTTGAATCATCATCCATAGCTTGGGTCTAGAATTTCCACACTCAAGAAGCGATTAATCATTTGAATATTAATAAATAATTAGAAAAAGAAAATGATACCCCTTTAATCTTTACACATTTAATTGATACAATAGCAAAGAAAACCTATCAGGGCCTTGGCTAGATGCTAAGAACTGATCAATACATGAACAATGAGCAATTTTCTTTAACTGAATTAGTGTAATTATGGACTCAGACCTAAACCTTAAGAGACACATAAAGGCAGTTACTAAAACAGCCTGAAGAAGATTTCCAGTATAAAAGGACTGATGTCCAATGATGTAGAAAAACTCGTTCATGCATTTATCTTTAGAAGAATTGATTACTTCAACGCTGCTGCCAGTGTTCTCACTAGAACTAAGAAATAGGACACATCAGCCTGGCTCTGAAGTCTGTCCACTGGCTCCCTGTAGCTCAGGGAAAAAGACTTTAAAATCCTTTTGTTTGTCTATAGATCACTGAGTTGATCAGCACCTCAGTACATAACAGATTTGTTATCAGTGTATCAACCTCCCAGACCACTCAGGTCTTCTAGTTCAAGCCTACTCTGTCCACCCAGAACTAGAACCAAACATGGGGAAGCAGCATTCAGTTTCTGTGTGCCACTAATTTGGAACAGACTACCTGAATACTGTAGAAGTGCTGAAAGTCTGAGTTCTTTTGAGTCAAAGTTAAAATCAAATTTGTTTAGAGCTGCCTTTGATTGTTAAGTTAAACTGTTATCTAAGGTATTATTAGTATAAAGTTGTAGTCCAACTTTTGAATCTTGTCCCAAATTCTAAGTTGTATGTATATTAGGATAAAAATATTAGGATTTTGGAACAGGACATTCTAACATAAACTTGCTTTGATCTGAACGTTTTTTTTTTTTTTCTTAGTTTGGTATATTAAGGGTAATTGTACTGCAGGAAGGTGAATATTTACCCCTGTCTCTTTCCATCTTCCCACATTTACCAGCCTTCTTGTCCCAAGCTGGGTACATTGTACCTATGGCATGGTGATGCTTCTACATATGTTCATAGTGATGTATGGTTTCATTTCCCACAGGATTTTGGATGCAGGTCAAACTGTTTGTTGTGATTGGATCTCAACAAAATAAAGCACCTTCTTTTACATGTCTTTTATATTTCATATTTATTTATATTTTATCTACCTGGCTTGTATTAAAAGACAAATTGACCGTCCTAATGTATGAATTTGTCTCTACAATGACCTTCTTCTTACAGCCCCTTCCCTTGCCATATATGATGACCTGATAAGTAATCACATTCTAGGGACATATTTTCTGACCTGAGCTGTTTAAGTGGGTGTCCGTGTCATGGTAGATTTACAGTTCTATGTTAATCTTTAAATGCTTGGATTATAGAACAATGATCTGCAAGAGCTATAACGCTTCTGACTTAACTATGCTTTATATATTTCCATGAAATCATCCCTGTCTATCCTGGTGCATCCCTTGGTCTATGTTAAATTTACCTTAGTTTATTTGCATAATATTCATCACATTTTTAGTCCATTGTTATTTTCTGAAATAACTCTATATCTATAACTTTTGCTTATTTACAGGTCTTGAATTACGCACAGTTGGACTCTACATGGTGACTTCTTCAGGCAACATGATGTTATAATGAGGTAAGAATGTAAAATGGTCAATTGGACAGAATATTTCTGCTTGGTTTATATGTGTTTTTAACACATATAATAAGAAATGTACTTCTGCATTTAACAATCCCCTTGGAGAACAGCAGGCAGGCATTGTGTGGCGCCCAGGGAGCAGTGTTGCTTTTGAAAGCCATCTTAGATTTAGTCTTAGCTGAAGGTTTTGGTCTAGTTTTAGTCAGTTTTATGTTGCAAAAAAAAAGTTAACCTTAACAATTTCGAATAACAACCAGATTCTTTACCAGACTGAAAGCTCTTGCCTAGATACTACAATAGCTGGGTATAGAATCCTGCTGTGCAGTTCATCATTACTGTTGGGGGGAAAATTTTGTTATACAGAATTCAAATAAATTTCTTTATGAAGTAATGCCCTACTTTATAAAAAAGTTTCTCACAAAGGATGTGAATATAGCAGATCTAGTTCAACATGTCGTATTGGTTAATAGAGCAGACAGACAAACTAACAAAATGTACAATAAAGGAATGGTTTTAGGCGTACAAGGTTTCCATCCAACAACAAACACTTCCTGATGTACTATGAATTATGCATTAAACACAGATCAATAAAAAAAACTTAATTGCTCTAAAAAAGCAAAGAACAAAAGCATTCTTCTTTCTACTTTGGAAATTTTGGCTTTATTTCTGAAAATGTACCCATCAGTTACTGCTGCTCAGGGGTCAAAGTAGATTATAATTGACGGGGTTTTGATATGAAAAAAAAAATACAGAAAAAACATACATAATTGGCTTGTAATGCCATGACAATCCAGACCTAAATTAAATGAATATGCTAACTAAAATGTTGAAATATTTAAAGGACGTAGAGAAAATGTTTTAATGACAATACAAGGAAACATCATATTTAAATAGACATAAACAAGAACAATCAGAGAGAAATATTCAAAGATTTATGTACCTTTTCATCTGGCTCTTTATCAAAAAAAAAAAAACAGAATTCAATGAAATATTGTATTTGGATATCATTTAGGGATTCCTCTTGGTAGAAATTAAAGAATGTTTAGCATCACCTCTTGTGAGCTGGATAAAATAAAATCTTGATAGTTAGACAAAGGGTTTTTTACACTTGGCAGAGGATGATCAGCCACATAGTTTATTAAGTAGCAATTGAAGAGCCACACTGCTGAGAGGGAACACTTAGAATGGAGCGTGAAGCGCAGACTGGGAGCTCCGTGCAAAGATGCATTTCTGCACAAGCACAGATGGAAGATCAGAGCAGAGATCGTCAGAGCTGAACGCGCAGTACTGGACAATTCCAGGTTATTTTCTCCTGCCGCTGCTGCTGCAATGATCCATCTGTGGGCAGGTGGGAGGCAGGATCAATCTGGACGCTACTGCACGGGTGATACCGCTTTGCAGATTACAGCATGATGATGTAGTTTAAACGTCTGACCGACGACCTGCTATTTTTTTATTTAGTCTTGTTTTGTCTCTTTGACGAAAATTCAAACCTATGGCTCGTCATGTTTTAGTTATCAAAGATTTACGTTTAGCTTTTCAGTTATTGTTGTCATCATGAAAAAAAGGAGCGTCAACAAAATTATTTTGTCATCATCGTTGACGAAAACAATACTGCCGGTATGCAGTGTGGGGTTAAGGGCCTTGCTCAGGTACCCAGGGTGCAGACTGTGGGGATCGAACCAAGTACTTGAAACCTTCTGAAAGCAAAAGTGCACTGCTCTAACCATTAGTCCAACCCTCCCCTCCCCTTTTTTTGAGCTATGTTTTTGTTTGTATTTCTGTTCAAATGTGATAATATTTAAAGGTTTTACTTTAAAGAGCTAAAATTGGGTTAGTTATTTCATCATGCTTAGATCCAAAACAATTGGGAACAGACAAATTGTGCATCTAATTACTGGGTACACAACCAGAGTCGCACAATGTACTAGGTGTGAAAAATGCAGGGTGACAAGATTATATAAAATAAGGCCTCTGGTCCTGAGAAAAAAACAAGTTAACAGTCAGATAAATTAGCAAATCATTGGATTTTCAGGGACCTGTGGGTTACAGTAAAAGCAGGAGATTAGTTTAAAAAGTCGGTAACGTTCAATGGTTACGATTCTTGTCTACATAGAGTCCCAGACTTCAGTCATTTCTAATATCATTATAACGTGTCCAAGACCACCTTTGTTGTTTAAGGGATAAAGATACCCTCCTGTATCTATGCGATGCAATGCAATGTCCACTGAGTTCAGGTATGTATCTTAGGTGATTTATAATTACCAGTGGATAACGTCCTCACACACATTACATGACACAAAGTCGGATAAGACTAATGAACTTGGGGGAGTGGTAGCCTAGTGGTTAGGGCATAGAGCTTGGAATCCTGAGGTTGTGAGTTTGAACCCCACTCCCACAGACTGCCACTCTTGGTCCCTGAGCACAGAACCTTAAGCCCACACTGCTCCCCGGTGCAACAAATGGCAGCCCACTGCTCCCCAAGGGCATGGGTTAATTGCAGAGAATGAATTTAGTTGTGCTGTACTCATGACAATAAAATCCTGGAAAAAAAAACATTTAGCCAAATCCATGTGATGTTAATGTCAAGTTCAGGACAATCATTCAAAAGTTTGGAAATTTTTGCAAGACATCTGTGAACTGAACTGTTAGAACATTTACAAGTCACTATATTGAGCTTTCTTTTTATCACTAATTCTGGTTTATTTTTATTTAGTATAATTTTTTTTTTTTTTCGAAATACCAGGGTTAACAATATACAATCTTTAGAAAAATTAACTTTCCTAATCCTACTAGCTGTTAGACATACGATATATCAGGTGTGCATAATAAAAAACTGTGTAACAAGAAAGCAACTCATTTAATTGCATAAAGATATTCCAATAAAGAAATTGTATTAAGCTGCATCAAAATTAAAAAAATAGGGAAAACAACAATGTAAATGGGTTACAGCTAAGTTAAACCAAAGCATTTGTTTGACATGAAGAACACACAGTAATTTAAACTACAGTAAGTAATGTTGTTGTAGATTAATATACAGGCATCAGCTGCAAGAAAGAAAGTGTCCTAAGATAGGAGACAAAAACGTCTTAATACAAACCTCTTTTTTGATTTGATAAGTAAGGGATTTAATATTTTTATGGCAGCCAACCATGACAAAAAAAATAAATTGTTTCGCTTTTAACTGGCAACCAAAAGCTGTGATACGTACCAGTGGAAATGATATAATCCAAGTTTATAACAGTTGTTGCTGCAGCCTTTCAGCCTGTTTTATGTTGCCTTCAGCAATGACACCATATTCTTTTTTTTTTCTTTAATAGGCGGGTTCCTTCATTTGTGGTTGACTTTGATCTCACTTGTGTTATACAAGGTACCTTCTGCTTTAAAAATTTTGGCACGTCTGTTGTCTAGAAACATGTGGAAATCCCACAACATCATTTTTGCTATGAAAATATTCCACCACATATGAGCAAACTTGTAATATCCACATTTACACGAAATGTGTTTGTTCTCTGCTCATAAGGGCAGATATTCCTCTAAAGGCCAATGCTGAATTATTTATCAAGGAAACACCTCTAATAGATGCCAGTGATTGTGGAATAAGAAAGACAGATGAAAAATGATAAATTGGAGAAGGTGGTTTTCAAAAAATATTATGCACTTACTTAGGGATGTGGTTTTGTTAAAACATAGCATCCAACTTTAAGAACATATAGGCAAATCTACAGATCAACAGATCAGAAGAAAAGGATATTTATTTGCAGTTATTCATCTACTTTTAGCTCTTTTCTTCATATAGATGCTTCTCATTCTGCATGATTTTCATGAGATATATATTACATATAACTAAAAGAATAAGGTGAAGTAATACAGTGGTGGTCAATTTACAGAGTATTATTTTTAACAGTTTATGCAATCATCTATTGTAAGATGAAAGTGCATAAAACACTATGGTCTTGGCTAAAGGAGAGGGTAGCTTTGGATGCATGAGGATCTTTGTTTACACGTCTAACATCTTGTAATGTAAAGCTTCATAATATTCCATTAACTTGACCCTTTTCTAAATAAAAGATAAAATAAAAGCATGGTTTATCTTCATAAATATTCCTTTAATCAACTAATTGTGTGTTTTATGCATCTCAACAGATATATGTAGGTCCATACATTTCTAGCACAAACAAATTGTGTCTACATGTATGATTCTATAGTATAGTATCTTGTTTAATTTGCATTCTGAATGAATTGTCTCAGTGTCATCCAATATTAATTTTGCAGGGAGTATTTATATTAAAATCCAGACATGTTCAGCATGTTTAAGAGTTGTGTTTCATACACCTCTTTCAAACAGCCTCTCAAAAGGTCCTCAGGTTCTCCAGGTATCAATCATTTATATTAGAAGAGTTGAAAAGCACAGCACAAACGTGCCAGGCTGCACTATCCATCACTGATTAGGTGATGAAGTAAAAGTTACAACCTAATTTGTGTTGAAAACTTTGCTCTGGAAATACCAACTTTTTTCACTTACCTTTTTAGATCACTCAGTCAGCAGCACATGCAGTGTTGAAAATTCACTGCTACTATCTAAAACAAAACAAGCCGTTTGAGGCAAAGTTCATGAGGCCAAAATATCAAAACCTCTAGGGTGAAAAAAAACCCTTTCTGGCTGGCAGAGATCCAAATAACAAGAAGGCATAGATCAATGGAAACTTGATAAAGGACATCCTAAGAGAGTTCTTAGCACAAAGTAAGTGTGAAAATAAGACACAAACTGACCTGAGGGATCAGAAGAAGTAGTAGAAGAAAATATCAAAGTGAAAACCAATACATCATAACAGAAACAGGGCAAAACTTTCAATCTTTAAATTGTAGCTTTATAAGGACATATGTAATGCTAGTATCAACAAGATTTCTATAGATAAAGATCATTTTAAAGATAATAAGATTACTTTAAGAAAATAAAACTAAAGTGAAAGTAAAAGTGCTGGTACCCTATGTCAACAAAGATTAACCTTTCCACAAGACTTACTCAAAGCTTGGGGGGATTATTTTACCTGGATTGTTGAGATAAATCAACACATGCAAGATCACAGTTGAGATCCTATTTTTTTAAGTTGCTTTTGACTGTTTTATTTAAACTATTTACCCGAACATTATCAATGATGTCCCACTTTTCTTTACCCGCCTCAGTAATGCCACTAAAATACTGTACATTCCTTTGTTTTGTTTATGAATTGTTTCCCTATCAAATTGTGCTATACAAATAAGCATGCCTTTCCTTGGCTTGCCTGAGGATAATAATAATGATGGGAAAGTGTTTTTGTAATTTAATTGATGTTATCTATTTATGAAACTGGAGTCAACAACTCAAGTTATCATGATTTGCAAAAAAAAAAAAGAATGTTATAAACAGAAATACAGTCATAACGACAAAAAGAAAACAATCACATATTTGCTATTTTGAATAAAATATAGTAAAATTCGATTTATGATCCAAAACTAGTGAAAATTTCTCTATACATAGAAATTTGGACAACTGTATGAAGTGTAGACTTTGTTGCAACTCCTTATACTGAGAACAGATTCAGTGTGAGTTGCCGTTTGCCACAACTGACTGAGAGTTTGAGAAGAAAGAGTGTACACACTAAACCAGCATAGCAGCACTGATCCAGGTTTACACACTACACCAAAGAAAAATAACACACACAACAAAACAGACAGTTAAATGAAGCAGTGGCTTCTTATGTGGCATTGTCTTGGAAAGAGAAACGTTTAAGCAGATAAGCTTTGGGCCACTTTTCAAGTCTCTAGGATAACAGACTGCACATACATTTAGCTAGAGCAATGGCTCATTCCTTGCTTTGTCTAGGAGAGAAGGACTGTTAAACACAGAAAGAAAGGAAAAAGAGAATCACTGAAAAGAATGCTGAATTGTAAAAAAGTCGGCTTTGCATGTCTGACCTTCCACTTAAGGAAGTTAACAATTATTTCATACATTTAAAGTAGTATGAATTTCTCTGCAGATGCATTTAATTTTATGTTGGCTAATTACTTACTGGTTCTTGCAGCAAACGCACAAAAGGTGGCTGGAAGTTAGATGAACCAGACGTGAGACTGCTAAATAAGAACCATCTGATACCTCTTCTTGGCTGTAGCTTTCGGCAAAGACAGGCTGACCCACTTAATGATGGATGTGCTGCTTTAAAGAGGATGTATGCTTAGGCTGGGCAGGCCACCAAGGAGCTCCAGCCCCAAAGTAATTGTGTGTTTGTGGGAATGTCTGGTTCATAATGACCTATTGCATTTGTCTTTTGGGCAGTGTGGGGTGGAGGGGTAGAAAAAAGGCAGGTGGGTGGCCATCATAGTGGAGGACACTTGGGTCTCTTGGGTTTTTGCTGCTTAAGGTGTATTACATGGCAATTCTTGTGAACAGTAGGATAAGAATAATAGTGCCAGCTAATCTGATATAAATGGCAGAATATGGGGAATAGTTATGGTGATGCGCTGTCAGGTTCTAACCTCACAATTCAAACCACCTCCATCCCCTTCTCCACCATCGTAGCTAAAGCTTCATCTGACTTTTCCATGGTGCTTTTTCAACTTTGTCCTCATCAGAGTGTAATTCTCCCCGGACTCTTACTGCATTCCCTGTCTCATCTTAAGACCTCCAGAAGACATCCATGTTGAGTCAGGTTCTGCCAAAGGTTTATTCCCAAAGTGGAGTTTTTCCTCTCCACTGTTGCTTCATGCTTGCTCAACATGGATAGGTTCATGCAACCTGTGTTTATCCAAGCTGGACTTCCATCTTCCCAGGTCCCTGAGGGGAGCACTAGTATCAGCTCACGCAGTCTACTGGATCTCACCAATACAGCTCAAGCAGGTCATCGACCCAACCAGCAGTGTATGGACTGAACCAAATTTATCTATCTCCATTCCACCACCAGTTTCAGGCCTGGGGGGAAACACCCCTGTCCTGCTTATGTATATCAAAGCAAAATACAGCTCTAATGTTTCCTGCCGAGGTCTGACCGCCAAAGACTGAAGTAATTGTATCAATTAAATTCTTCTGTAATTACCACTGAACCTTTGACCCAATATTCAGCAGCAAAAATTAAGGTTTCAAATAAGTTTATTGAAAAGAAACAGCAAGAGAGTGGAAGAAACTCTTTGGGGCGGGTTATCGGATTTCTCTGCTGAGACAGGTTAGGTTAGGAAACTCAAGCCAAAGTCCAGTCCAGAACAGTTTTGGAGACCAGGTGGTCAGAAAGGTATCCAAGGAGAATTCAAGCAGAGGTCAGTAACACAGTTCAAGTCTGGTAACCAGCAAAATCAAGGAAGTCAGATCAAAAATCACGCTGAGCAGAACAGACAGTGAAAAGGGAAAAATCGAAAATCCATAGGCAAAAAGCTACTCAGAATTAAACAGAGTTACTCACACCGAGACAGCTTGAATAATTTGGTGATGATGGTAGGAGAGCAAACAGCATAAATAGCCGCAAGGACCAGATTAATCAGTTTGGTGGTAATCGGCCGTGGGGCCAATTAGATAGGCGAGCAGGGGAAAAATTGAAAAAAACAACCATCAGTGCCAGCATTACGACATCTTCTAATTATCATTTTGTTTCTGTCTGAGTTTTTCAGATTGAAGTGGGGAAGAACAAAATGTATACCCACACATCTGTCATGATCTTGGAAATGATGACTGGCTTAATGGTTCATTCCATTCACCTGTCTAGCTCCGCCCAGTTTCTCATCACCGTTCCTCTGTGTCACCTGCTCTAGTCTCTATTAAAACTGCTTGCTCCCAGTCATTAGTGCCAGATTATTCGAGCCTTCGGTGAGACTTCTCTAGCAAACCTGTTTGTGTTCCCATTGCCTGATGCAAACCTGTTCTTTCTTTGCACCTTTGAACCTGCCTGTTCCTGTTATGATCTGTTTGCCTGACCTGTCGTCATACTCCTGCTGGATTCAGCCTGCGGACTATACCTGGATCTGCATCCTGACTTCGACCTGGATCTCCCTTTGGTACCTCTAGATCTCTGATGTTCTGGCCTAGAATACTGTAAACCTCTTCAACACAGGCTTTGGCTTCGTCTTTCATTAAGTCCTGCCTTCCTTCATCTGCTTGGATTTGCTCTTCATCCGGTTCAGCAGTCTTCAAGGTTTCAGCTCCTGGAAGTCTCTGGGCAGCATTTGCCATGTGCAGGTTTTAGCCATCCGGCTGGATTCAACTCATTCCTCTGGTTATGGACTGAACTTTAAGACCAGATTACTGACTCACACCTTAATAATCGTCATCCGTCAGATTTACTTGGTTACTAACCTGAGTTTTCCCTCTGCAGAGATTCGGGCCTTAGATGCCCTAGCTGCTGAGTTGCAGATTTGAAGTTTCTTGAAAAAGGCTTTTGAGAAGTCAGCCTGTCTCTTTGCTTTGAATTCTGGGTCCTCTGTTCTGAGCCGTGCCAACAACAACTCACACAGTGAGGACCACAACGCTATGGTATTATCTCTATTGTTTCATATAAAACAAATATACCAAAAGAATTTTGGAAATTTTTATTTTGTGTTTTATACCATGATCAACGTGTCTTTGAACTTTTAGTTATTAATAAACTACTTCAGATATAATCATGATGGGACCTACATTATCATGTAGACTCGGGGGTCAGCTTCTTAATGAAATTTGAATATTGATCACATTATAGACCAAATTATTTGGTTATGTAAACTCTTTATTCTAGCCTTGTTCAGATAAATTAGGAAGCAGAGGAGTTTGGGATATAAATAGAACAAATTCCTATTGATTTCATGGTTTAACTTAATAGTTGAAAAATTTAAAAATAACATCATTATAATCTAAAACTGTGACAAACAAAGTTGGGTCAAGACAACTGACTGTTTCAACCTTTTCAGGCTGAAAAACAAATGCCAGCTATTGGCTTGCTGTGCTTTTCAGGGAAGTGGAACAAAAAAATACCCTCATAAACACCAAGCTTGGATGCAGTACTATCTGTTTGTCATTAGTCCAAATATGTGGCAGCTTACATGCAAGCTATATGGAAATGCTTGAGATTTATTCATAACATTTTCTCTATCTAACATGGAGAAAAGTCCATCAGGTTTAATTAAGTACAGGTATCTTGACTAGCTGAAATTTTACATTGATGCTCACCAGTTCTCCCAGATCTCTCCTCTGTTGCCGGGTTACAGCAGGCCATGACATGGCTCCTGGCCAGTCAGTCTTTGTTCTACAGATGGCCCTGTCCTCTTTCACTTGTTTTTTTGCTCCTGCCTACCTCTGCTGATACTGTCATGTGCAGCTGCATGCCAGCCCTCATATGTCACTTGTTATGCAAATATGAATGTTTAATAAATTAGTCCACATGTCCAGGTGCTCCATTCCCATGACTGTGTCATTTACTTGCAAATATTATTTTGCAGCACTAAAGTGCTCTTGCTATTTTTTTTATGTGGTCAAGAGCAGGAGGTTGGACTGGAGAGAGAGTTGCAGAGGTAGAGAAGGGAGGAAGTAGCAGCAGAGACTTCTTAAACTTAGGCTGTTTCTAATTTAGACCAATACTTTAGCTATTTTAGGGTAACTGAGAATAAGAAATACTGTTCCTTAATGACGGAGTTACCAAGAAATATATAACTTTTAAGGGCTGGTAAAATGTCTTGACACTTTTGGTAAATAGAAATCTGATAAATACAGTATGGCCTAAATTAGAGTCACTACTTTGTAGAATTACTTTTTGTTGTGACTTGAGATAACTGCAAGACCTTTGACAGTGTCTGAGGTTTGCACATCTCAGGAAAAAAAAGAATAGGCTTTGAACTAAACTATTCAGTGGTTTTTGTTTTTTGTTGTTTGTTTTTGTCGTCATCGTCGTTGTTGTTATTTTACTGGAAGGTAAACCGTTGTCTGAAGTCCTGTAGCCTATGACAAGTTGCAGGTTTCATAGTATGGATGGTGTATTCAGGTTGGCAGATTTAGAATTAAGCTGAATATTTCACCTTGGTCTCATCTGACTGTGTGCCCACATTTTTAGCTTTCTTTTTACCACTCTTTCTACCTGTTGTGTTGTCTCCATGAAGAGACAACACACACTAATTCTCTCCAACCAGCCAGCTAGATATCAGCTAGATTTATAATGAGGTTAAATGACACACATTGGCCTCCACTTATCATTTACAATACTTCCAAATGTAATTATTAAAAACAGACACCATAAACTTTCCATATTTTAATCCATGAAATATTTCATGAGCTTGTACAACATTGAACTTCACAATTGTCATGGTTTTGGTTCTCTTTAAGTTTTATCTTTGATTTTATTTCCATTTTGTATATTTGAGTTCTTATGTATTTCTTGTTTGCCCCCTGTTCATTTGCCTCTTGTGTCAGTCTCCTTCTCCTAGCTTCCCTTCTTGATTCTTTTGTCCACACCTGCTCCCAATCTGCTGATTAGCCTTGTCTTTGTTAAGTCTCCCATTTAAACACCTCCTGCTCAGTCACTGTTTGCTGGTTCATTGTCATTGTTTCTTTACACTTGTGTGTTTTCCCTAAAGTCATCTAGTTCTTGATTTTCTGAATTTGTTATTTTTGAATTCAGTTGTCACCCTTTTGCATTAATATATCTGCCAGGAATCACTTCAGCTTCAGTCTCTGCATTTGGGTCCTCTTCCACCCTCAAACCAACCTGACAACACTTATGCAGCACTTTTTAATAGTATAAAAACATATAATAAAGAAAAAAAATACTTTAGTAATATACTATTATGTTGTCAATGAAATGGACACTGACTTGCATTAGGTAGGCACGAAACCTAAACTGAGGTGTTTTATATTCCTGTTTTGTTTTAGGTTTTTTACTACTACATTTAATGCAGTCACAATTAAAAGCATTTTCTTTGAAAAATCGATCCTCATATATATTTAATTCCTCTAAAGCAATCTTTTTTTAGAAACCAACCCTCTTTGGAGCTCTTCTGACATACCCTGAGGCATCTCATGGGAATCATGACCAGAAATCCCCTTAAAGCTTCTCCACAGTTCAGGGGAGATGCAATCAAGCAACAATTCCAGTGGGATCTCTCAAAAACATTACATCAGACTTCCACACAGTTTCAAATCTTACAAAACAGACAAATTATCACCTTTTAGTTTGTTGAAATGCTTCATTTAAAAACCAACACATAGTTTTTTCAAGGATAAAATTCTCAACAAGATGGCAAAAATCTTAAAACAGAGAGATGACCCACTGTAAAAAATAAGCAAACAAATATGAGTAGCTAATGAAATAGTTGTTGCCCAATGTTAACAATGGTGCAGTATTACAACAAGATGAAAACAAAGGTTTATTTATCAAAGGTGTACATTTCTCATTTAGAGATAGTTTACTGGTTTAAACGTAAACTGAGCAAGAAAACTGATTATATTTCTTTCTTCACTAAACCTTTTTTTATAGCCTTTCCCCAGAGGTTTTTCAAGAGTCTGCCATTGTGCATCCTTAAAAGACAATCCAAACCATCCTGTTTTTTTCCAAGTGCAACCATATGTTCACAACCTAAGCCAGTGAAGCTTTTGCTTCTTCAAAAGACACCATTTCATATGATTCTCAGCTTTCATTTTCCACATTCCACTTTGAATTTGTTCTAGTGCAATGTGCAAGGTAGCCTAATTTCGTAGGTTAATAAGGGAGTTGCGGTGGACCTATATTTAACATGGAGGCAGGAAACCACACAAAAAGGCCCTCTGGCAGTCCCAGAGCTTTTCTCCCAGAAGACTGACTGGCCTTTTTTAGTGCAAGACAGCTTCAATGTGGCCTCAATACCAAAACAGCGTGTAAACTAAATGTGTCGGAGCTACACCATTTACTATAATCTGTCTGACTGTAAAGGATGAATCAAAGTTGATTTATGAAATTACAATCTAAAAAAATTAAATAAGATAAAGAATTTGCTTTTTTCTTCACAATTAAAGGAAAAGGAGAGCTGCCAAAAATCTTAGGAAATGAAAAGAATTAAATGCATCGCAAATATATCTTTTCAAGATTGAAATCAATTTCTAAATCCTTATTTCAGTCATTATCAGGATAACCAAAAACGACCAGATTTTAAAGCTTCAAAGTACTTCTCAAAGATTGCTTTAAAATTTATAAAGTTTTAAAAATAATCAAAATGTTTTGATGTGGCTGATTCTAATAATGTTAAATAATTAGAAGATGACAAAGAAATTAAACATGTCAAGTTAAAGTCAGGTGGACAGGGAAAACTCTGAGTCAGAAGAATGCAAACATCTTTTATCTAGAATAAGTATAGTTCTAATGTTATCTATATTACCCTAGTGGAAGCTAATTACATTACTGATTTTTCGAGTCATTCAATCAAAGCGCATGTCTGTGTTTTGGAGGAAAGACCAGTAGGCTTGTAAAACTATTTAAGACCAAAGGTTAGCTAATATTTTATTTGAAGGTATTCATCAAAGAAAATATTTAATGTTAAAGTAATTAAAATGTATTTAAAAAAGGTAAAAATTACAAAAGACAGTATGTTTGTATCACTGAGAGCAAAGATAAGGTTCTTGCATGTTTTAGTAGATCTGTTTTACAGTCACAGCTGAGGCACCACAAAGCTGAACTGACGTTTGTGTATAAGTTAGAGCCAGCACTTCTAAAACAATTGGGTAGGAACATAAACTCTGTTATTAGTCTTATGATTCCAAGGCTGCTTAACTTGTCCTCATATGGAGCACTCTCTCTGGTAAAAAAACTACCGTGTTCTTTTATTAAAACAACTAAAAAAAATACACAGTTATTTCCACTGAATATCACTGGATATACAGCACTTTATAAAAAAAAAACTTTGTATTGCAGATCTGACATGCAGCTCTATGGTAGATATGTCTGTTTAGATGCTCAGTTACAACATAGACAGGTTTTATTATCTAACTATTTATATTTCTGCATAGAGTAAACAAGTTGAAGTTTATTTTCATTTTCAATCTTTCTCAATCAAATTGTCTTTATATTTCTTTACAAAATGAAGCTGGAACGCACAAAACCTTAATGTTAGTCTATATTATTATTAGCAAAACCAGCTGGAGCTGCCATGTCAGAGTTAAAATCATCTAGCTGTTAATCTGAGTTAAAGTAGAAGAATTTGATGGTTTCTCTCTTTTTTATTTCATTCTCATTTTGCAACGCATCAGTACTACTGGCAGATCCACAGCTTGATCCTTCCACTAATGCACTTGACAGCTGATACAACTTTGAACCAGAGATTTTCTTATGGACTCAAACATAGACTACCTTTTTGTTTTAGCTATATACCAAAATTCTGCCTTGAAGTTTTCTACAGATACCTGTCTAGTCCTAATGGAGAGCTGCAAATTTAAGCTGAGATTAAAGTTGTCATGACTGGAGCAGAGCGTTCCATGGGCAGTTCTAGACAGGGTCTAACAGGGGCCAATACTCCTAGTATGTGCTAAAGACAAAATAGTGAATCATTTCTTATGGTGATCTGTACTGGCAGAGAAACTGTAAATCTTTGGACCGCTTACATTTTTTGTATCTTTAAAGTTTTACATTAGCAGTGTTTTAAAAATGATGGTGTTGCACTTTTAACTTCAGCTGTTTTGAGTTAAGATAATAGTTTTCAAACTTGCAGCTCACCAGCCATAATTGTTCTGTCTCCTGTTTTTTTTAAAGTTTCCTTCCTTTGTTATATGCCCCCCTTAAAACAAAACGCTGACCCCACCCTGGTAAACTTGGTCTAGAACCGTCACTCGATAGTTCTCTGTTGGTATACACCATCTCTGTCAACTGCTAAAACTTACTGAATCTTGCATAGTTTGTGTCCCAACATTGTCCAACTCCTTACAGACTTAAGCTTTGCCAGCTGCTAGGCTCTCTCCCCTGGAAGAATTGTTGCAATTCTCCAAATGTAATGGTTAAACATTTTAAATCATAAGGTGTTTCCACATATTCATATTAGAAAAAAATATCACATGATCCCAACTTGTAATCTATCTGCAGATTTTTTTCCCTCTCTCTATGATCGTTACACCCTGTAATGAATTCACCACTAAAAGCCCAAAATGAATAACATCTTATAAGAAAAATGCACGGAAATGTTAGACCTAATTTTTGTTTTGGATCTTTAAAATTAAAATTTTAACTCATGTAGCATAGATCATTTTCAGCTATTATGCTTTTGGATTGCATACACTGAAGTTTATTCTACAATATGTAGTTTTTTTTACAGATATGCCAATACAAGAAATGTTTGAACATTTAGACTTTAATTTCAATTAAGTATGGTTGAATATGTAAGGATTGGTGTTCTGTACATTGATGAGATACTTCATAGATTAGTTCAGTCATTTAGTTCTCACTTTAATTTAATCTTGAGGAAGCAGATGTTGTTGGGCGACAAACACAGTCATCTCTCACAATCAGTAATCCTTTATCCTTTCCTCCCTTCTGTGCTTTGTTCCTTCCACTTCTTGACAAAGTGTGTGCCTGTGTGCTTGCCTGTAACTGACCTAAGATACTGAAGGTGGAGAAAAACATACTGTAAATATCTGCAAAGAGGGCTCCATCTGTTAAAGTCGTTAGAAGAGGCAGCATAACAACTGGTAAAATACTTACTGATGCCTCGTTGGACCTTCCTTTGCAGAGCAAATTCAGCTCAGTTAGATGTCAGCTGTCATGCTTTTTATTAAATTCTCCCTCAGTACACATGAACACACACACAGATGCATATGTGTTTGGCACTGCAAGTCATATGCATGAGAGGGAATCAACCATTTTGTGGGTGTTTAATTCTCATGGGAAAATGAAGAGGTCTGTGCCATTTCCTGATATTTTCCTGCGTTATGCAGATGGTAAAGCAGATATCTATTAACATAAACAAACAGGCTATATAAAGCTTCATACTCCGACTAAACATTTGCAGCCAGGGACCCCGTCTTGATTGGACACAGTTTTAACCAGTGGGTGGCTAAACATATATAATTGGATTGGGAAGTATATGATGCTGCTTCAAGCTTATATGATTACCAAAATGTATATAGTTCATATAGAAAAATGATTTACTGAATAATGACTAAAGTGAACCAAAAAGAATTATAAAGATAATGGACTATGAAAATGAAATTCAAACTATAATGACTTGCAGTTCCATCTGTCTCATATTACAATAGTAATGTAAAAAATCACATGCATGCATACATACATCCATACATCCATACATACATACATACATACATACATACATACATACATACATACATACATACATGTCTGTCTGTCTGTCTGTCTGTCTGTCTGTCTGTCTGTCTGTCTGTCTACATACATACATACATACATACTGCATCTCTGCAGACAGGCAGAGAGACAGACATTAATTTAAATCAAAATCTCCCAGAGCTTGAATGTAAACATTTGTGGTGGAAAGGAAAGTTTACTGTACTGTACTGTAAAGGAACAGTTGTATTCATGATCTGTAAAAGACAAGAAATGGTTGGCATTTAAATGGATCTTCAAATAGATCTCATATTTAAAAAACAAAACAAAAAACAGCATATCGGAAGTGGGGTGGGGGTTATTTACTTTGATAATACTTCATAGTATTATTGTGTCTCTATTGTAAAAAAAAAAAAAAAAAAAAACACAGACCACCGTCCTCTGCCATTTCTGAGAAAACTGCTCCGACATGCACATATCCAAATGCTGTATTTTCTCTTATATTCATATTATAGACAATTACGCAGATAAAACTGACCAGGAAATATCAATGATTGTAAGGAGGAATAAAATGACTATTTTTAAGGTGCAACTGCAGGTCAGTTTGTAAGTGATTGATGATTCAATAAGACACATCTCTTTTTTTTTTTTTTTTTTTACCTCAGGAACAAATGGGCTGTGATATATTTATAAGAAGGCCCATCCTAATTGAAACTGTCCTGTCTGTGAGGAATGACCTTGTTTAAATGAGTCTAGCTGACGTGTGTGGTTGTGTGTGTGTGTGAGACACAGAGAGAGAGGGGGGGAACAATATGAGGAGAGGGGCAGGGGAAGGCTGGCACGCCCAAGCTACAGAGCTGAATGACGCCCGTCTGTTGCATCTTTGGTATCGGTGCGTCCTGCTATTGGAGGACCACTCCAAAAGAAAGCAATCAGCGGCGCGCCGTGGGCGGGTGGAACGCCTGTTTATAAATCCAGATCTCTCCCCCAAGGTTGGGAACAGCAACAGGAGAAGAGCGAAAGTGAGGCGCATGAGAAGTGAGAGAGAAAGAGACGTGGAAGAGCCGAGGCTGTGGCGGTGGCTGTGGTTGACCGGGGTCCGCGGAGGGGGCGCGGCGTCCGCCCCTGCATGCGACTTCAGCCGCGCATGGACGACCACCTCAGCCTCCTGCAATCACCCCCGCCGAGCGCGACCAAAACCCGAGGCGACAACCTGGTGAACCACGGCTACACCGAGACAGAGGCGGACGTGATGACGGTGGTGGCGTGTGACAACATGCTGGAGGAGTCGGCGGCTCTACCGGGCCACCACTCTTTGGATCGATACGAACCGGATCACGAGTGCTGCGAGCGGGTGGTCATCAACATCTCTGGGTTGCGCTTTGAGACGCAGCTGAAGACTCTGTCACAGTTTCCAGAGACGCTGTTAGGGGACCCTAAGAAGAGGATGAGATACTTCGATCCCCTCAGGAATGAATACTTTTTCGATCGGAACCGACCCAGCTTTGATGCCATCCTCTACTACTACCAGTCTGGCGGGCGCATCAGGAGACCCGTAAATGTGCCCATTGATATTTTCTCTGAGGAAATACGTTTCTATGAG
Organism: Cyprinodon variegatus; assembly: GCF_000732505.1. Lineage (NCBI taxonomy): Eukaryota > Metazoa > Chordata > Actinopteri > Cyprinodontiformes > Cyprinodontidae > Cyprinodon > Cyprinodon variegatus. The sequence goes on from NW_015150624.1 coordinate 837,743, forward strand.
CTGGGAGAAGAGGCTATGGAGAAGTTCAGAGAGGATGAGGGCTTTATTAAGGAGGAGGAGCGGCCGCTGCCAGATAATGAGTTTCAAAGGCAGGTGTGGCTGCTTTTTGAGTATCCAGAGAGCTCGGGTCCTGCCAGGGGAATAGCGATAGTGTCTGTCCTGGTCATTCTCATCTCCATTGTCATCTTCTGCTTAGAGACACTGCCAGAGTTCAGGGATGAGAACAGGGACCCCATCACCATTGCGCCTGTGATAAATGGCACGCTTCCCTATTTCATTAGTCCCTTCTCAGATCCCTTCTTCGTGGTGGAGACGCTGTGCATCATCTGGTTCTCATTCGAGCTGCTGGTGCGCTTTTTTGCATGCCCGAGCAAAGCCACCTTCTCCAAAAACATCATGAACATTATTGACATCGTTGCCATCATCCCTTACTTCATCACACTGGGCACAGAGCTGGCGGAGAGGCAGGGAAACGGACAGCAGGCCATGTCGCTGGCCATCCTGCGCGTAATCAGGCTCGTCCGGGTGTTTCGCATCTTCAAACTCTCGCGTCACTCCAAGGGCCTGCAAATTTTGGGACAGACGCTCAAAGCCAGTATGCGCGAACTGGGACTGCTCATCTTCTTCTTGTTCATTGGGGTTATACTTTTCTCCAGCGCCGTTTACTTCGCTGAAGCGGACGACCCGGATTCGGGGTTCAGTAGCATCCCGGACGCATTCTGGTGGGCGGTCGTAACCATGACCACCGTAGGATACGGGGATATGCACCCTGTGACGATCGGGGGCAAGATTGTGGGGTCCCTGTGCGCGATCGCCGGCGTGCTGACCATAGCGCTACCAGTGCCCGTCATCGTTTCCAACTTTAACTACTTTTACCACAGAGAGACGGACGGCGAGGAGCAGGCGCAGTACCTCCATGTGGGGAGCTGTCAACCTCTGGCGGACACAGAGGAGCTGAGGAAGACTCGATCATCCTCCTCACTCAGTAAAAGCGAGTACATGGTGATAGAGGAGCAAGGGTTTAACGGTTCTTTTAAGCAGCAGCCAAACTTCCCCACCAACCCAACCCCCGTTCAGAACAACTCACAGAACTGTGTAAACATAAACAAAAAGATTTTCACCGACGTGTAACGTGAACGCAAACGGCCACTGAGAGCAGGAGGACGTGATGTATCACGCATCTGCAGCGACTTTAGGAGGCAACAGTAGATATAAGATGATGGATGATGCTGGGCGCGTTTGTTTAATGAGATGATTTGTACTCCGTTCGATCAATTAGTTTTGTATATCTACATATTTAGGTAATTGTTGCTTGCAAAAAGTGAAAGAGCTCCTCCTTTTGTTCACTGAACCTGTTGTATGCCGTGCAATAAGCAGCATATTAAACGCATCACAACAGATAGAGATAAAGATGAATGACGCGTAAAAGCGAAAGCACCTGACAATGGATTCTCATGCGTTATTACCATGCATTAAGAGTCGTGATTTCGCAAGCAATAGCCTGTATGTGTAATATTCAGAGTCATTAGAATATGTTTGCCTATTTCTGTGTTCAAAAACATGTAGCCAAATGTCAGGTAAACATAATCCAGCATATATATGTCATATAAGCCGTTTTGTGGTACGTCTATTGTGCGTTAAAGTGTAGATTAAATGCTACTGCTTTGAAAAAAACAAAACAAAAAAACAATAGAAAAACAACCTAGGTATAAACTTGGGTTTTTAATGCGTAAACGGCGCCATGTAAACCACCAATCAAAGCGGCTGTCAGGGTCTCTTTATAGGTGGGAGATACACGTGAGGAGAGAAACAAGAAAAGGGAGCGTTCTCTGATCAAAGATGGAGCGCCTTTCTGTCGCGGAAGCCTCAAATAGAGCCCTCTGTGATGCAGTCTCCATGGCGACGCCAGTTTACTTGGTACCCTCCCAGTGCCGTTGCCATAGCATTGCCGTTTCCACAGTAACCTCCCAGATGGTTTCACAGCTACATTGGAGGACCTAGTGTGAGGGGGGCAGCATGTCTTTTCATTGTTTAATCATTCAGAACAAAACATTTCTAGATTCAGTGACTGTTAAAGGCTGCTGGAGCAAAAACAACAGAAAACAAAAGTGAAGACATCAGACACTCTGAAATCGTGGACCACAACTCAAGACGGTGTCGTGATGACAGAGTGGAATCAGGAGTCAACATGTAAGGAATTATGAATGGACTGAGATTACGTTGCCCGGCTGTCCTTTGTGCACTACCGCGGGGGGCCAGCAGAGGACGATGTTCTCTCACTAAAAAATGGTAAGCTCTGGTTGTGATTCCTTTGTTATTGTTAGAGAAGAAAAACAAAAGCTGCACTGTTTATGGATTTTCAGAATAAGGCGTAAAAACTTGTCTGTTCAGAAAGTGGTTTGCCATCAAAATCTAATAAGCACCAGTGATAGTGCATAAGGCCCTCTTATCCACACACAAAACAGTTTGTTATTCCTCATAGATTTTGTTCAATAGCATGTATTATCTGATTTTATATTGAAAAATATGTTGAATTTTTATTTATCAATTAAATGTGCATTTATTTAACGTTTTCAGGTTACTCCTGTGTGTACATTGTAAAAAGAGCAAAATGTTCTTCTGACTCCAGGTTGCCTTTCACCTTCATTTGACTTTGTATATAAAATCAGCAGGACCAGCAACAGCATGCCAAACCAGCTTGTCTAAGCTATGCCCCCTGGTGGCCACTTTCTGCTTCTAAAAGAACAGGTGGCTTTCATGACCTCTGTCATCCTTAGAGCTTCATTAACCTTGGGATACATCACAGAAAGTGCAAACACAGTTTCTTCTCTACCCATATCATGTAGCAATGTATTCTATAATGGGTTATACTCTGCATATGCATATTTCTCTGCATTTTGCCTGATTTATTTTTGAAGAAAAATCTATTTATTTGAGGTACTTTTAATCAGTTTTTAAGCATACTTTACAGCTGCACATTTGCGTTCACACATAAAGGAAGAATAATGATTTATTTGTATCTGCATCACAAATGTGCAGTTATAACATAAAAAAAAATTATTTAGATATAGGTTAAGCATGCCCCCAAACGTGGGGTTGTTTAATTGAAACGCTAGTCTGATGTTAAATTGTTTAAATATAATAAGGGCATGCATATCTTGCTTTGTAAATTCAATTTTGAGAGGGAGCTGTGGAAAATGTTAGGAGGCTCCTGATCTGCAGCAGGGCTCCCATACTGTGGATTCATAAACCAAGACTACAACATATTTTTGTAGTTCTTACAACATTTATCTGTTTGCATCTGTGTTATTTTGTCTGTACTTTCTGAACATAACTTATCCTTCCTCTTCTGTGATACATTTCAGACTATTTATTCATTGCTGTTAAATACACTTGAAATTGTTTCTTTGAAACAATAACATTTAGCAGACAATCTACAGATAAAAATGCAGCCAGTACTACAAAACAGACTATAGTAAATTAGATTAAATTGTCATATCCTCTTGTTGCATAGTTCATTCTCAGTGTACAGCATTTGCACTACAGATTTTTGCATGCAGGAGCAAAAGAAAAGGAACATAGTGATTGTTTTATCAATGAGGCCATCAGAGTCATATCTGCATTGTGGTTCTGATGTTTTTTCTCCTTTATCTTCTCAAACTCTCAGGTAAAAGAATATATTTCTACTCAGACACCTTGGAACATATGATGATCTCATTTCAGCTGCTTCCCTTTAAGGTAAACAAAGTACAAAATTAAAATTGATTTGTTGTTGGGAATTAAGTTAAAAACCCTTGTATTGCTAAACCACTTACTAAAAAAATTATTTTTAAATATTAAAGTTATTGTATTGGTACACTGATAAATTACACATTGGCTGTTTACAGGGGATAGAAACATCAATGTATATGTTAATATAATCAAGCTGGATTCTAAAGGAAAAAAACATAATTTTATTATGTACTATTTGTATTTATGCTGTATGCCATTAAAACCCTGTTTGGATGCACCACGTCGTCTTTAAATGTTAAATATAACTGGCAATTTAGTTTTCAGATTATTCACAAGACGTAATAATGGAAGTGTCGGATTTGATACAACAGGTGTTTGAAGAAAGGGACGACTTTAAAAGGCCTCATCAATGTTCGTGTCAAAATACCACATTTTGCTATTTAAAGTAAAATGGAAAGAAGTTAATCAAGAACCGCTGTCCTGCATGTTTTGGATGGTTCTATTCTGCCACTGACCTGACCTAGCAAGGATCTGCATCACTTAGTGGCCAATAGAATACAAAGATAAATCTAATAAATAATACTTTATTGTCCCATTCGGGGTAAATGCAGAAGAAAAGTAAATGCATAAAGTAAATTCATAATTGTTCATAACAAAACAACAAATCATTCACACACACAAAAAAAACACATTTAACAGCAAGGAATAAACAACTCATAGAGCTTAATGGTTTAGGTCATCCTCTAACATGGAATGAATCTGTTTGTCTCCTCAGGGCTGCAGAAACTCTGATCCCTCTCTGTTGGATTGGATGAGCCATGTTTTGGAATTCAGACAACAATCAATTGGATCTACTTCTCCTGTCTTCTTAATGTCAGTTAGTACCCTCAAACCGGACGGATAAGGCTGTGACTAGCAACGCTCCCACTGCTCAATCCTAAATTCATAATGGGCATGTAGCAATGTTCTTACAAAGTGTTGTAGCATACAGTTTGGACTCAATACTCTATGAATGCAACCTTTAAGGGATTGACACTAATATAGATATGCCAAAACTTTTAGCTGGAATTGCCTGTGGTACCTTTTATCCACTCTGCTGTCTAAATGATATGTAAAAGCACAGTTAGATAAATCTGCCAGTATCTTTGCAAGCACCGTTCACTTTATTGAGACTTTGATTTATTTTATGTTTGTTTTTTTTCACTTTATTTTTAGTTTTTCCCAGAAGGTCTTTATAATCGTTGACTACAACAATCAGGAGGAATTTGAACAAGTGGTAAAAACTGAGTCCATCTGTGATTTGACTGATATGAAACTGTGATACCAATCAAAGACTGTTAGCCATATGCCTTTGTTATATGTTCGTGCTCTCTGTGTTGCTAAATATGTTAAACAGACACATTTTTATGTGTGCTGTTTGCTGCTATTTATTTGATGTATTCACGAAGAACAATACATATGCATTGAGACACATGTGTCAACACAGACACCTTAAACACAAATACACACAGGTTTACATGTTTCACCTCTATCCAAGAGTGCACTTTGTTTTTTTTTTTCTCTATTTGGGATAGAGCAGAATATTGAGAAGTGAAGAACCTGTGTGCCCAAATTGATTCTGCATTGTTGTTCTTTAACATGACCCGTATAAAAAGATGATGAGGTGTATTGTATTTCTTATTAGCCTTATTCCACTTATTTACTAGTGGGACTACTGTCTTTCTTGTTTGGTGAATACACAGAAGCATACACAATATGCTCTATAGTCCCTTAAGTTATTTTGAAGCACAGTTAGGTTGTGCTCCTATTTATCCTGATGGAAAATTTCAGCAAAGTTCACCGGTCGAGTAGATAATTCAGATTAGATCGCTGTGATTACATGTTAAAATGGTGTTTTGATGAATGTAAAAAAGAAGCACATTTAATTCTTGAATCAATTAGATGTGTTAAAACGGTTAAAGCCGCTGGCTACTCTATTCAGCAGTCAAACTAACTTAATGTGTACTTTTTCATCTATAAAACAAACGTATGTATGTATGTTTTATGTGTTTCACAGTTTTCTATTTAGATTACTATTAATTCAAAAGCTATTATTCCTGAAACAATAGTGCACACATGCACATGCCTGTTTCTGATCACTAAAGTTTATTGATGTAGCTGACAATCTTGACTTGTTTTTTGTATAGTCATGAAACCAAATCTACACAAAAACAGATTTTCTATTTTATTTAATTTTTTCCCTACAGTATGCTTTTAAAACATGTGTTTGATATCCTGCAAAGGAAATCTATTTTTCAAGACTTCATCGTCTTGGTTGTCAGTGTACATCTCTTTATAAAGAGGCTATGCCAACAGGTTGTATATTTAACACACTAGGGACTTTTCTGTTTGATCAATTTACCAAGTAGAGTTACACACTTTTTTAACAGAGTAATAAACAAAACAGAATCCATACAGCATAATAGTAGCTCATACTAGAATTGTGCCACTGCCTTATTAAAGAACACAGTATCAGTAAACATAAATAAAATCAAAGGCAAACATAGAAAATAAGAGACAGCATTGTTTCAGATATAAGAACTAAGGCAGTACAAGCTGAGGGGGATTTATGTTTGGTGATTCCCTGCTGTGTTGGCAGTGTGTTTAGACCATAAAGAGGATTGAAGTGAGCAGGAGCAGAGTGGAAATCTTCCAATCAGGTCTGTGCCAAAGGGATAAATATTAACATTCTTATAAAGGTTTACAGCAGATGCAATGCCATGCTGTGTAACAGCAGGTATGATTTAGTGCTTCAGTGAATAAACTACCACTTTCCTGATGACGCTTTTCCAATAAGCCGTTTATAAGGTATATTGGATAAATGTTACCTTATGGCTCTGTGTTGGTTTCTCTGAACTTGTCTTCTTCTGTTAGTTTACCTTTGAGTTGTTCATTAAATTCATCTTCCTGCATCCGATATTTCTACAATATATCTGATGTCACTGAAGCTCACAACCACCCATGGCACTGCAGCAGAATATCTCCATAGTAACAAAGGAGGACGGCTGGTAAGATGAAGAGACTGGCAGCCCTGCAGGTAGACACTGGTCACTACTTCCAATGTCTGCATCTGTAATAGTTGCCAAGTCATTTACTGTATGTGTACAAAGGTTCTGAGAAAGGTATACACTGGGAAAAATGTCTCATGTATTTGTTGATGATATTTACAACCACTGGTTACAGTATATGTCTGTGTCTGGCAGAGGATGGCTCTTCCACGTGCAGATTGGGAGTCACCATGCAGACCACTTGGAAACTAGATGAATCAAACCAAAGACCGTAAAATATGTCAGACAAGAGAACATATGCCGGTGAAATCCAGGAACTCATTATAATTATTCAGAAAAGATAAAGGGATATTCCAATATTTACTGTAAATACCTTAAAAGCAAGATTGTTCATGTGTAAGTTGATAAGTGGCATGTAGGGGGAAAAAAACAACCTTTGTATTATTCAGAGTGATGGCAGCCATCCCAGTTTAGATTAAGCGCCTCTTCTTTCTTGGAATCAGGACTGATTTATAAGTCTTAAAATAGAGACAACTAATTGTCCAGACCAGGAAGCAGAATTGTAGTTTATGAAAAAATTCATGGAGCCTATATGCTACAAACTGCCTGTAGAGAACATATAGGAAATAATTATCATATATGAAATAATGTTGTAACAACTTTTACATGATGTGTTCCGTTGTAATTTATTTGATTTCTCAAAACAACGCAGTAGGGGGCAGCAACCTGATTTATATCCTCTTAAAATGTATTTTCACAAAGAGTGATGTTGCATCTTGAGTGCCTGTGGCATTAGAAAATGTAGCCTTCTTAAAAAAGAAGGCTACATTTGATTCCCTAGTTTAATTCAGAGGTGCAGACTTTAAAGAACACCTCCAGAAAATAGTATTCTTCACATCTAGAGGGATCCCACCTAGTTTGATAAATATTCTTTTATATAAAAAAAACAACTAGACTGGCTGTTTTTTTTATCATTAATGAAAGAAAACAAGAATAACCCAAGGTTTATTTTTGGTTTAGTAAATATATATAAAGAGTCTCAACTCTGTTAAACCATCCTTTCCCTCAGCCTTCAGCATTGCTGTCCTCAAGGAATTCCTCAAGAGTAAAGGTTTTTGGTCACCTGCTAAATATAGCAACTTGATCATCGATAAGTGAGGTAGCATTAGACTTTCCATAGTACCTGATCTATCTCTAATTTTTGATTGTTCTTTTTCAGTTAAGTTCTCTGAGTTACCCACTCCTTAAAGCCCCTGACACACCTTGACAATTTCGCCAACGTATGCCTGACACGAAAAATCTGGCAAAAACTCTGGCATACGTTGGATAAGTTATGGGTCAGTTTTGTAAAAGTTATGAGCATGGTGAAGCACACTGAAACATAGCGGCACACATCGACGTGTGGCAAGTATGTCAAGAAATTTTGAGCATGCTCCCTACGTAGGCCAGCGTGTGCTCGTACATGGTGCAGAAGTTACAGATAAGTTATCTGATCGTTGACATATGTTAAATGTAAGTTACTTATAAGTAGTGGCGTCCAGCTTATCCAAAAGCTATGAGTAACTTGTGCATAGCTTATGCCTAACTTATCAAGAACTTATCTCCAACGCATATCAATGTATTTGACATGTTCCAGACGACCACTGGACATGTTTCTAACTTATAGTTACTGCATAATGGAGTATTGTCAGCGTTTTTGGTATAAAAGGGGGTTCACAGGAGGAAACCCTCAGTACTCCTTCAGACTTCATCCCCATCATAGGGTGAGCAAGAAGGTGAGTGTGATGGATCCTCCCTGCTTTCATGCCCACGACTACAACCAACAAGCTTCCCATGACATCTTCCCATCTGCTGCGACTTCAAAACCTCTTTATGTCTTTTTCTTTTTTCTTTTTTCTTTAATCTTTTTTTTTTTTGTTAACAGCAGCTCGGTTAATACAGCGATAAAAGAAATCTTTTTATGCAGGCATCCGGGCGCTTTATTGCATCTCTCAGGACACTGGCTCGTGCATCATTTCATGGGCTGCTGTACTTTATGCATAAGTTATACTGTCGTTGGACATACATTCTGCACTCGTTATGAATACTCTACGTATATGCCCAAAATTGAAAAAATACATAGAAAGTTCAGGCATTCGCTGGCTGAATCGGCAAGGTGTTACAGGGCCCTAACAAATAGATATCTTCTACAGACTTTAAAATTGCTGGTATTAAACCTTTATCTCATAAACCTGCTGCCATTCAAGATGCCATCATTAAATGAAGACTTTTCAAAGAACTTTTGAAAACTTTTCATCCTACCATTTACACATAGCTGACCTGGTTGCACCAACCTTAGCATTGGACAGCTCTGATGAAAGCCTAATATAATCTAATATATCATCATAGCCTCAAATAATGGACTCAAATTTGTACCTATGTTGTTGGGTTGTTATGGGGATCAAAAGAACAGCACTTGATTGGTTTATATCATATTTTTTATCTGACAGATTCCAATTTGATGTTAATGAAAAATCTTTTACACACCCGGTTTACTTGCGAAGTATGATATGATTTAGTTCTTGCGCCAAAATATGCTAACTACGAAATACAAACACAACAAATATGATTTATCTTAGTAAATGATGAAAGTACTGATTTACAGATAAATTCTTAATTTATTTAATCAGTCGTCTAGACCTCATACATGACTTTAAGACATAAAAACCTGAATCACGGTTAAATGTATTGCTTTTATTAAGACAAGATGTATGTTTTTCTCTTTTAAGAAGATCATTTAAAAATCAACATTTTAGTTGATTAATTTCTTTGGAATTATAATGAAGTAAAAAAAAAAATCTTGGTTATAATTCACCAGGACAAGCCTTTGAAATCCATGTTAAACCGTTTTTAATGACCTCTTTGTTTAACATTCAAAATGGAAATGATACACATTGAAAAACTGGATGTTAAACATTCAGTCTGTTTTAGTTTAAATAGAGTATTTACAAATACATTGAGTGTAAATCTCTTTAAATGTTGGAGTTCATAATCAGTGAAAAATTTGACAGCCATGCAGTGTAACTTTTACTCTGTAGGCTGTCGATTACTCGCCAGTCTCTGAGAGATCTGGGTTTTGACACTAAATTAGTAAATTTCACTCTGAAAAGTTGACACTGACTATAGAGACGCTAATTTGGAGTGGGACCAAATATAAAACAGAGTTATATTCAACTCTGTAGGTGTTAAAGTAGCACCTACAGAGTCAAAGTACACTTTACTTCAACTTGAAATGTGTGTAAAATGTCAGGCTGTCCTCAAAATCTGCTTTAAATCATCCACCTTATCAAAAGAATAGTGAGGTTTCTATTAAAAGGTGAAAATATATATTTAGCTTAGTTTATTGGCTCCCTGTCAATTTCCCAAATTAATGAAAATATTTAATATTAAAATGATCAGTGATCTAAATTTTGTTCCAAGATGCATCAGAGATTAAATTATTCCACAATCCTAACAGAGCACTTTGCTCTCAGACTAGCTGTCTGTTTGTGCTTCCTAGAGTTTCTAAAAGTAGGATGGGAGACATTTTTGTCCTTCAGACAGACACTTTGTCCTGAGGGTAAGATTATCCTGAACTACTGTTTCTCTGTAGTTATGCTGCTAAAGGCTTAAGCTACTACAGGACATACTGACAACCTTTGCTCCCTCTGCTACTGTTTTGTACTACTATCTGGTGATCTTGCAGTTATCGCTGATGTTAACTCAATATTTTGTCTTTCTTTTTTTTCTCAATGGAAGTTCTGCCTTGCCTGAAATTCAATTTAGCTCTGACTCCTTCTTCCTTGTGACCATATCCTGAGCTTAAGCTGGCAACAGCTCAGTTTTCTCTAAATTTGGCTGTGCTTAACCCTGTCTCTCTTCTAGATAAAGCAAGTGAATGAGCTATTGCTGCTACACACTGTGTTATACTCATTTTTTAATCACATAGGTGTTCAAATGTGATTCTCTGATAGCTGCAGTAATTTAAGAACCCATTATAATTTCTTTAATACAGAAAAGAAGTACTCTGAATCAGAGCATGTGGATGTTTTTTTTTTGTTTGTTTTTGTTTTTTGGTGTATGTTTAGTCTTCTCAAGTCCCCAGAAAAACACTCCAGATGGAGACCACATTGAGTAGGATTCTGTTTAAAAGGTAATTTTTTTTTTTTAACAGAATAATTTAAACGTGAGTTTCCCTTTCTACTGTCATTATATGTTCCTTAAGGAGGAGTAGCCGTGGGTTTCCTTAGAAAATCTTTTTTATATTTAAATAACACTGATGGATTTGGAATGCTCTCTCTGTCTGACTATAAAGTGTTTGAAAGATGACTTTTATTGACATGTGAGCAAGGGTGTAACTTTTGGATAAACATTGGTGGGGGCACTCTAAGGGTGGGGGCTGATGGACCTACAGCTACTCAACCCGGACGCTTTCAATAGGGTTTATATTTTCCAAAAATGACCTCAAACATATATTTACTGAATGCCTTCCTATTATTGAAAACACAAGAGTACCACAGTACACTGATATTTATAATTATAGACAGATGCCTGCCTATAGTGCATTATTTATAAAGGGCTCAAAATTATTGATGTATAAAAAAATGACGAATAACAGCCGATGCCGATGCCAACATCAATATATCATGCATCCCTGTTATGGACACAACTTCAATTCCATCCATCCATCCATCCATGAATGGCTTCCATTTAAGCTGCATCAGTGATTATCCTCCTTCAAAAGCAGCAGAATCAAATTTAGAAATTTTTCCTGTATATCATTGACAGCCAAAGTCTATATGGGGCGGCAGTGGCGTTGGATGTAGGAGTTTGCCCTGAAATCGAAGGACTGACGGTTCAAGCCCCGACTCCGACCTTCTGTGTCGTTCTTGTAGGTTTCTTATATTTTAATTCTAAGTCTGTGTCCTGTGAGTCTGGCTGTCTCTGGGTTGGCTGGCACAGCTATTTCTGAGTCTTGTTGAACTACAAAAGACAAAAAGATATGTTGAAATTTATTATAACATTGTATATTTTTTCTTGTAAACTTGGAGATATATTTTATTGCATGTTGCATGTTTCAGTAAATCCTTTTTACCTTTAAATCTGCAGCTGTCCCTAATTGTGTCTCTGCTCTGCATAAAAACTGATTTATGAACCTGTCTAACAATATAATGATGCCAGAGAAACTAATTTTCAAGATATCTACAGTAGAAGCTCTGCAGCCTGATTCTCTGTTCAATAAGAAAACAACAGATATATGTTCATTTTAATCTGTAACTCTGAGTAATGGTCCTCTGAGAAGCCCAGCTTTTTTAACTTATATAAATATTCACTCTGTTGCCATTTTTAGCTGAAAAAGCTCAGTATGTCTAACTAACAAATTTTTTTCAGTGGCATCTCTAATTTTTTTAACCAACCAGTCTACCAGCTTTTACTGAAACATATATCGAAGTAGCTGCCAGTTAAAATTCACTGAGAGCTGCTGTGTCTCTCCTCCTCCACGTTGCTACTCTGTACGCAGTGAATAGCGACCCCAAATAATATTATGTCCCAAAGCGACGGATCTGATGATATTTCAGGAGGTGGGACTCGAGAGCTGTGGAGAGAGAGGAAAAAACATGGACTGAAAACACTCTCAACATAGACAGCAGCACCCAACCCAGTTACTGTTGGCCAAAGTAAGTCAGCGGAAAGAGGGAAAAAAGCTGAAATTATTGGTGGGGACTGTCCCCTCCATCCCCAAAGTTGGGCATGGAGGGGACATGTACACTCCAGTCGTTCAGAAAGTTACGCCAGTGCATGTGAGTAAACGGTAAAGCTGAATTAAGATTTGAGAAGTAATGTTTTGATCCAAGCTTCAAATTAGCAGTTGGGGGTCTATGGCAAAAATAGGCTTTCCACGCCAAAAGGAGTTCATTTTGGCATCTTACCCTGAACCATGCATACCGTTAATGATACAGCCATGATCATTTCTGGCAATCATTTTATTCTTAAAGCTAACAATATAAAGTACATTTAGGCAGTAAAGAATGGGGCAAAAAAGAAATTTAGTCAACCACTGAATGTGAAAGTTTTCCACCTCAGAACAATGAGAGAAGTCTGTGATTTTCATTATGTCAAGTTAAAGCATCTACTACAATGAGAGACAAGATGGAAAAAAAAATCCAGGAAATCACATTGTGAAATTCATAAATAATCCATTTGTTAATTATGGCGAAAAATAAGAGTTTGGCCACCTACAAACAAGCAAGATTTGTGACTTTCACAGACCTGTATTTTTTCCTTTAAAAACCTCCTCTGTCCTCCGATTGAGTTCTGTACTTAGGCCACCTGTCCACAGTCTCAAACTGTCAGACTCTAAACTAACCTATTATCATGACTAAGAAGAACATTGTAGATCTGAACCAGTTTGGGAAGGGTGAATATACAATAGGCAATAAGGTTGGTTTGAATAAATCAGTTGTAGGAAAAAAATGCATGATATCCATGACTACTGATAATCTCCCTCTATCTGGGCCCAGATGCAAGATCTTATCCCACTTGGTCAAACTGGTCAAGGGAATAGTGACCAAAAAAACCCAAAACTACACAGAGGGACCTGATGAATGCTCTGTAGAAAGCTGGGATCATAGAACAAAGGCTATCATCACTAACACTACACAGAGATGGTCTAAAATCCTGAGGTGCTCTCTGTGTCTTAAGCCAGTACATGAAACCATATGGATGATCCAGAACAGGATTTGGTGAATATCCCTAGATTATCATAGGTACTGTGAAGCATGGGGGTGGAACATGATGCCTGGTACAGTTTTTTTTTCTGCAAAAGGGGAAAGGAGGACTAATCTTTGTCAAAGGGGAGAATTGCAGGTCCATGTACAGTACTGTGAGATTTTAAGCCAAAATCTCCTTCCATCATTGAGGAAATTGAGGAGTCAGCATGGCTAAATCTGCCTGCATAACAATGAGCACATATACGTACACAGCTCAGAAATTAGCTTGAGGCTAAATCTGCATATCTTAAATTTTAGCTCCTATTCCTATCACCTTCCACAGGGTCTACAGTACAAACACTATCTAGGATAGAAAAGGAGCTCCAGACTGCTGTGCTAAATACAGAAAGCCTTCGGCCATAAGGATTTCATAATGGGATGGAAATGCACATAAATTATACTGGTCACACTGGGCATAGAGACTTTTGCAAAATAATCATGAAAAAGCAAAGTTACAGAAATATAGTGAATGGCTGAGGCCCTGGCCATTTTTCCAATACACCGGCCCACGTATGGATTTTCTTCATCTTCAAAACTATTGTCTTCATTTAAGCCTTCAACTTGTATGTTATAAATCTGTCCCTGTTACAGGGATATGTACAAAAGTCTTTTAAGGTAGCTGTAATTAAACCTTTACTAAAGAAACCATCTCTTGACCCAGATGACTTGGTCAATTATAGACCTATATCCAATCTTCCTTTCTTATCTAAAATTCTTGAGAAAGTAGTAGCCAGACAAGTGTGCAACCACTTACACTATAATGAAATTTTTGAAGAGTTTCATTCTGGCTTTTGAGCTCATCATAGCACTGAAAAGGCTCCTGTGAAAGTCACAAATTATATGCCCATGGCCTCAGTTAATGGACTTGTATCTGTACGTGTCCTGTTAGATCTCAGTGCTGCATTTGACACAGCTGATCATAGTATTCTTTTAGAAAGACTTGAGTATTTTGTAGGAATTAAAGGAACATCGCTAGATGGGTTAAAATCATATCCATCTGACCGATTTCAGGTTGTTCACATTAATGTTAAATTTTCCTTATGCTCCAGGATTACATGTGGAGTACCACAGTGATCAGTGCTAGGGCCGATTCTCTTTATTATTTATATGCTCAGACCAGTCTTTGAAAAAGAAACGGATTAATCAGACATTTCACTGATCTCAGATAATAAAGTAAAAAATCTTAGTGTTATTTTTTGATCATGTTACATAAAAGATGTTTCTAGAATTTCTTTCTTTCTTCGGTGGAATATTGCACAAATTAGAAATATCCTGTCCAGAGGTGATGCTGAGAAACTAGTCCATGCATGTGTTACTTCAAGGCTGGACAATTGTAATTCTTTACTCTCAGAAAGTCCACAAAATGTAGTTAAAAGCCTTCAGCTGATCCAAAATCCAGAGTTCTGATGAAGATTAAAAAGAGAGATCATATCTCCCCTATCCTAGCTTCCTCTTCATTGGCTTCCTGTTAAATCCAGAATAGGATTTAAAATCCTCCTTCTCACATATAAAGACTTAAATGGCCAAGCTCCATCTTATATCAGGAAACTGCTTGTTCCTTATGTTCCTAACAGAGCACTTTGCTCTCAATCTGCAGGTTTACTAGTGGTTCCTAGAATTTCTAAAAGTAGAATGGGAGGCAGATCTTTTAGTTATCAGGCTCCTCTCCTGTGGAACCAACTACCAGTTTTAGTCCGTGAGGAAGACACCCTGTCTACTTTTTAGGGTAGGCTTAAAACTTTCCTTTTTGATAAAACTTACAGTTAGTGTGGCTCAGGTTATCCTGAACTATCTTTATAATTATGCTGACAAAGGCTTAGACTGCTGGAGGACATAGGGACCCCTTTTTCACCATCCTGCTTCTTTATTCTCCCACTCTGCTGAATTTGTTGGTTCAATCTCTAAAGCTATGCTCTGATTTTTCTCATAGTAGCTTCATCTGGTCTGATTCTGTTTGGCTGTGAAACCACCCTGGAGAGAAATATCAGCTGTGCTGCTGGCCTCAAAACCTTTGTTTATAGATGTTCAAGATCTGCCTGTTTTCCAATGTAGTCCTGTTTCTCCTACTGTGACTAGCTGGATGTGATCTCCTCATCCTCTGACATGGGAGTTGGCTCGGAACTCGCCTGCCCGGCTGTGTGTTTCCTGGACGGGGCCACCTGTAGAACTGGCTGACAGTTGTCTTTTGTATCTCTTCTTCTTTCTGTAAGTCTGCTTCTGTCCCCTTGAACCCCAGTAAGCCTCAGCAGATTGTCGTTTGCACTGAGTCTGGTTCTTCCTGTAAAAAGGGAGTTTTTCCTCTCCACTGTCGCTACAAGTTGCTTAGTGTGAGGGACTGCCTTCGAGTCAATTAGTCGATGCAATCAACTAGTTTTCCTTAGAAAACTTTGAATCAATTTGACTGTATGATCTGGTTGAATTATAAAGTGCCTTGAGATGATGTGTTGTGAATTGGTGCTATATAATTAAACTGAATTGAATTCAATTTTCAATAGCTGTGTTCTCAATGTTAGATACTGGTTTGTGTTTATTTCATGTTCTTTTATTGATTCCCTCTGTTTCTGTTCTCTGATGCTCAACTTCTTCCACTCTATTCACTAATCTCTGCTGTCTCTTGTTCCATTCAAGGATTTATTTCATGTTCCTGATCTACACTTCAGGCTTTTGGTTTTTATGACCTTAGACATTGTTTTTTTAGTTGTCTTATATACCATTAAATATCTTTATTTATATATCAACACCCCCCAAATCTATAATTCAAATATTAGAATGCTTTCCCAGGGCAACACACTTTTTAAACAGTATTGACGTTCTACTTCTTTCCAAAGGTTTGGAAAAAAGGAGAATTTGAGACAAAATCAATCCGGGTGACTCCACTCTGAAAATAAACATATCTCTGAGGAATGCAGTGGATGTAATCAGCCCAGTTGAATGCAGGCAGCAGGTAGAGCATCTTCAAGGTCAGTTTCTATATATAGAGAGTCACTGAAGGGAAAATTGATTTGGAGAAAACTGGATAAAAGAAAGAAAGACGAAGCTTAAAATATTTGGTAATTTGAAAGTTGGGTTGATGGTTTATATCTAAAGTAGTAACCCAAGAGCTGTTTTAAGTCTTAGAGTCATAAAATGAAATTCAAAAGACTCATTTGCAGAAGAAGTAATATAATCTATCA
The DNA here is from genome assembly GCF_000732505.1 of Cyprinodon variegatus. Taxonomy (NCBI): domain Eukaryota; kingdom Metazoa; phylum Chordata; class Actinopteri; order Cyprinodontiformes; family Cyprinodontidae; genus Cyprinodon; species Cyprinodon variegatus. Next base: position 854,483 of record NW_015150624.1, read on the forward strand.
GTTTTCCAAACTTTTTAAAACATAGTAATCTCTCTTACTTTACAGCTGTACATTTGAAGAAAGTAATTTATTTTTGTAAACTTACTTCTGCTCTATATTTTTAAACCAGTTGTTTTGACTTTTTTTTTTTGTCAATTCCAATTTCCTTAAGACAGGAAAGTTGTAGATCAATTTAAAGCCAGATTTGAGTAAAGTTATTGTTAGGGTCTCTGGGGTTTTGCTGTTTTTCTGGTGTGACAGAGAGAATTTTTGCGGGTGGCTATGCTGACCTGTGTTGCTGCACACCTGAGAACATTTCTCAGTCAAGAGGACTATTGTATATATTAGGATGCAAAGGATCTTCTCTATTTGCTGAATTATAACCCCTGATGGTATTCCTGCCAAAGACTTAAACCAGGAATATCCATCTTGTTATAGTTTGTTTTAACCGATGTAACACTTTTAATGTGTACTCCGTTATAGTTAAAAAAAAAAAAAAGTGAACCTCAGTTCATCTCCGATATTCTTGGAAAAGGTCTTACATGTACATTAGTTCTTAGTCTTCATCACCTGCCTGCCCACTCTTCAGCATGACGCCTCTTCCAAGTACCAACGCTCTCGGATCTCCCTCTCATTATCCTGGACCTCCGGGGTGCAGTCTGCAAAGCATGCTGAATCAAACCCTTAAGATCCATTCTACCTCCCCTTCATCCCTCAAGTAATCAGATAAGGAAATCAATCAGTCATCAGTTATCATTAACAAATTCCTTCCTGATCGCTCCGTTTTCTCCCCTCAGACCAACCAGAGAGTTCAACTGACCTCCTGCAGTTCTCCGCTTTCAGATTCTTGTTACTTTTGTAAATGAAACTTTAAAATGCATGTAGGTAAAAGAAAAAAAACAACTACAAACCAAAGTGACTGTCGTATTGTTTTATACATTTTAACACTAACCCTCATGTAATCTGACTTTGAGTCTATACTACGTCAATGAATTATATAAAATTATTGAATGAAAGCAAAAGTATGAAGAAAATCATTATTTCATCTTTGATTTTGTCTTAAAGTTGTGTTTTGCTCAGATTTTACCTCCTATAATAAGCATATTAAACTTTTCCTTTTTGATATGTATCTGACCTAAATGGATTTCACATAGCTTAAACTTATTTTGCATGTTTCCTGAGCAGATTTTCCTCTCAATGTCCCTGGTGATCCAGGAGTCCACTGGAGAGAGGAGGAGTACAGATAATGGATGAATGGAAGAACAGGACAGACACATAAGATAAATGACCATAGACATTTACCCGTATGCCTAAATTTAGAATGACTAATCAACCTAACAAAGCAAGCAACCCTGCTCCTAAACTGCAGTAATATTTTGAATTAAGAAAAATGATATTTAAAAAATGAGTGAGTGTTATATGATAAAAAGGTACAGATAGTTTTAAACCTTATAGGATAAATTATCTCTTAATACAAATACTGGGTATTTATATGTTAAAGACAATCTGAAACTGGCTGAGTTTTTAAACAAAATGCATAGGTGCAGTTGCTATTGAATATTTTAGTAAGTAGTTTAACATTTTTGATAAATGCAAAATGGGATACTTTTCATTAATTCAAATGTATTAAAACAAATGTTTAGAATTTAGAAAACAATACCTTAATTGCTCATTAAAAATAAATTGTAAATAGCAGAAAGATTTGCATGTGTGTAAGTATTTTTTGAATTTTATGAATCTTAAGAATGACATTTTATGAATGAAAAACCCACAATGGTCACAGAATAAATCTACACCAAGTAATAATATACATTCTATGAAAATGGTCAAATCATAGACTTAGACTTCTTAGAAAACTTTTATTGTCATTTTGTATACGCATAGTGTATATAAAACGAAATTTAATTTTGTACAGCTTTCATGACATTTCCATTTCTTAAAGTACAGAAGTTATCAAATGTAAATAGTGTGGGAGAAAAAACATGTTGCAAAAAAACTCATTGAAATGGAAGTTCAGAGCATTTAATATATATATAAAGTACATTTATGCAGTGTTTTAGTTTTGTGTTTTCAGTGTGATACACAGTCTGTGACATAATTTAGAGTTTTCACAACAGTTAAGCTGTCTGATGGCAGTGGGTAAGAAGCTGTTTCGGAATCTAATGGACCTGCATTGGATGCTTCGAAGGAGGGTGTGAGGGGTCATTGATGATGTTACGGGCTTGGGACATGCAACGCTCGGATGATATGTCTTTTATGGAGGGAAGAGAGGCCATGATAATTTCTCTGCCGCTCTCACCACACTTCTCACCTTCTTCAAGTCTGAGACGCTGCAGCCCCCACACCACACAGTGAGAAAACTGGTCAGAATGCTCTCTATGGTGCTTTTGTAGAAGGTCGTGAGGATGGGTGTGGGCAGGTGAGCTCTCCTCTTCCTCCGCAGGAAATACATACACTATTGTGCCCTTTTGATCAGTGAGGTGGTGTTTACAGTCCAGGTGAGGTTGTCTGTGATGTGCACCCTCAAGAATTTGGTGTTGCTGCCCACCTTTACTGCTGAGCTGTTGAAGAGCAGTGGCTAGTGGTTCTTCCTGAAGTCGACGATGATCTCCTTCGTTTTCGTTTTGCGTCGGGAACACTCTCTGGGCAGCTCTGTGCTGCAGCTCATCGGCTGGATACTGCCTTCCCTATGAGAGGATAGACTAAACTGTAACCAGTAACCTGTGTTTCTCCCACATCTAGAGTGCCAGTGATGGGTTGCACCCCACCCCCCTGCACCCGTTGCGGTCCGCAGATCACAGCTCAGCGCTTCTGTTCTGTTCATGTTCATGCTTTGAACTCTCCCACTGCCTGTCTCACCTTGAATACTGGGTCCATATGTCCTTGTTCATGACAGTAGAGGAGCTGAGCAGCTCCTTTAGTGAAGGACTTTTGCAAAAAGGAGTGCTACCGCAGGTCATTCATCCCTGCTGCAACCAGACTCTACAATGCAACAATACAACGGCAACAACCTGTGCAATGTATAATATGCAATTACTATTTGATACCCTGTGCAGTAACTATATCAATATGTGTGAGGGATTGTCTTCGAGTCATCGAGTCGATGCAATCAACTGGTTTTCCTTAGATAGAAAACTTTGAATCAGTTTTACTGTATGATCTGGTGAACTGTAAAGTTCCTTAAGATGGTTTACTGTGAATTGGTGCTATATAAATAAACTCAATTGAATTGAAAATTGAATATAAATACCCATGTAAACACCCTGTGCAATAACACTGTATAATGATCTTATTATGGACACATTGTATATACTACATATAACCATGAACCTTTTTCATTGTTTGGCACATTCTTGTTATTTGACTATTTTAGCAGATGTAAGGAGTAAATCTCTGTACTGTGAGATCAATAAAGACAATCAATCAATATGGATGTCAGAAAAGCCTTGAAAATTGGCTGGAAGAAATCTGTTGTTTAAAGAAAGACATAGGAAGTGTTTACACTTTGCTACAAGGCAAAAGGAGGACACAAGAAACATTTTGAAGAAACTGGTGAGGGATAGTTAAAGTTTGAAAAGAATAAGCTATGATATTGCTTCAATGAGACCAAAATAAAACATATTTTTAGTTTATTGTCATCGTTATTCAATTAAATCTTTTGCATCAGCTAAGGTATTTACTACATTTGGATTCCGTTTTTCTCACTCGTCACGCGCCTAATTCCCTCTGTAGGAGCGTGTTTTTTTTTTCTCTTTTTTTCCCACGCTGTGATGAGCGACGCTTCCTCTTTAATGTGAACCACTGAGGACCGGAGAGTCGGGGAAGGGGGAGCGCAGAGGGATAGGGCGAGGCGCGCAAGAGGCTTTTAGTATGCGATGCAATGCCCAGCTGCAGCCCACTCATCTCAACTATGGTAAATTATGGTGAAATATGAGAAACTAGAAGACGAGTCCGCAGTTTAAAAACGTGTTGAAAAACAGCCGCTGCTCATTTTAGTGAAACGAGCGCAAAGACGGAAAGATACTAAGGAGAAGAACGACCTGAAGGCTGCTCAAAAGAAGAGAAACTGGATAAAAATGAATCCGTCTGCGCAACAAGAGAATCCTGGTGAATTCCTGCATGCCATTAGCCTCTCTGAAGCAACCCTATAGTGCGAAGATAATGCTATGCTGTTTTTGTTTAGTGCATGAAGACTGTTGTTGCTGTCCTTCCACAAAGGATGGGGCTGCAAATGGCTTGAGCATGTCTGGCACCTGTCGTTCCAAACTAATGAGTTTATCAAGCAAGATGCCATTTAAGAAATTTTAATACCAATGCATGAACCCAACTCTGGCTGCCTTTTAAGCATAAACATACGTCCTCATGAGCGATTAAATACGTCATCTGGGGGTTGCGCACCCATGGTTCTCAGCATCAGCATAAGCATAAGCTTGTAGTGTGCATCACTAGTGATTTTTCATGGATAAAGCAAAAAAATAAAAAGACGATAAAATCTAGGTGAGATTGGCTTGCATAAATCACAATTAAGTAGTTAAAAATAAAGAACCCCATTCAGGCGAAACATATTCGGGGATCAAACAGGTGATTGCGCCTCACATCACGGTGCAGCATGGGTGTCTCTGCCAGCCGCGCTACCTGCTTCGCCTGGTTTCTTCTCTGCTATGAGTCGCCTTGGCGACAGGGGTTTAAGCCTGTCGCGTCGGCATGTTGTTCTAAACAAGGGGTTCGCTTTTGCTGATGACAGCATTTTCTGATGGTAAAACCGCCTTTCCCAACATCAGCCACCCAAACAGCTTCAGGCTGTAGCGCTTACTGCCCAGCATGTTTCTGTCGGACACGGAGACGAGGTGGGGTAAAACCTGCATCCTGACACCTTGTCCCCCCTCCTGTAGTCCCGCTGTTGCGTTGATGCAGAGGCGGAGTCATCCGGGGACTGATTACTCATCAAAAACGAGCCCATCTGGAAAAAGCCACTTTCTCTGGACCAAACTCTTCAACTGAGCCATTTTCATCAAGGTATAATTTTGTAAAAAGTACAATCTTATAACAATTATCGGCTTCTGATTTTATGCAGACACATATCCAACTCTCTAATTTACCCTATAAACCAAGGTGACAGATTGCACATATATGCAGAGTTTATTCTTCACATTTGCTTTTACAACCTTGTGATATTGTAGCCTTTATTTGTGCAACCATCCCCAACTGTGTTCTAAACATGAGTTTTAAGATTGTCACCACATAACATTTAAAACAAAATATTAAAATCACACCTATTCAGTTTTTAAAAGTACAATTACTTGGGTTTGTGTTTTACTTTCTTTTTTTTTTTTTTAAACCCCTAATTTTTCCAGTTGAAAAATGTGTCCTCTGTGTTTAACCTATCCTATCCTTGGAGCAGTATGCTGCATGCACTAAGTGACACCCTGAATACATTCTGGGGTTAAGGTTCTTGCTCAGCGACTTAAAGAAATAGAAAGCTTCAAACTGGCCACCTTTTGGGGCCTACTACTACTAGGTCACCACTTCCCTTTTATAAATATTCCTTCAAAGTGAAAACAAAATGATGCAGATTCATTGCTAATCAGCTTCAAATTATTGTATATTACAAACAGTAGTTTCCTCTGACAGGTAACACAGAGTCTGCCATAAATACATCGGTCCAATTCATAGACGTTAGGCCGTGATTTAGGGATGGATTATTGCTGAATTATTATTAAACTTTTAAAATCTATTCTTTTAAAATCTATTCTTTTAAACTTACTCATAAACTTACTCAAACTCATAAACTGCCAACTGCAGATGAGATGCACTTTCCATTGGCTACCTTAAGCTAAAAAATCTCAAAAAAGCTAAAAAAAAATCAATTGCCATCAATTTTTATATGAGTGTTATGGCTTTTTATAATCTACATACTGGCGTTTTAAATTAAAGTGACATGTAAAAAGATAAACTAAGACATTTTAAATTAGAAACTAAACCTTTTATTTACATGTAAACAGTTGCCCTGATAACCACAGCTAAGGTGTGATTTTTATTGCCAACACCTGTGTACAGTTTAAGAAATTCTGCTCACTTAGCTATTTTTAGTTTGGCATTAGGCTGTAACTGATAAAGTTGTACTTAAAACTGGATATGTATTAAAACTTTTGATCCAGCAGAGAAATTGTCACAACCAAAAAGATTCTGGCAGTTTTTAGAAATTGATAAATTGCCATTTTGATTATTGCCTAATCATATCAGTCTTACTGTTCACTGCAGAACTCTTCACACCTAGAATAACAGTTGACTCAGCAAATATCTTATGATAAATTCCAAATCCTGAGGTTGGACAGGGTTAGGGGTTGATATAGCATTACCCTAATCCTTTGTTTTAAGATTTTTACAATTATTCCACATTAAAATTTCAACAAATTTTTTTTTGCTTGATTTTACATAATTATTTTCCTGCCTGTGCCCTTAAGTTAGTTTTAAAACAGGTTTAATTAAACTTGACATATTATTGTTAATGTCTGCTTCTTAATTATAGTTGAAAGTAAACAAATACATTTCAATATTTTTTTCATTCTTGCTCTTGTTTAAAGGAAATTCCAATAACATTAGTTATACCTAATGGGAAGATCCGCCTCTGAGAATGTGAGAAGCACTCATCTTCTAATCAGATCTGCTTTGGTAATTCCATGCTGTAAAAGTGGACAGCATTATGGTGGGCATATTGATCCCACATGATGATTCTATGAAAAAGAGAGAACCTTACCGAACCTAACGCCTAAACCCTGTGAAGCCAAGAAGGCTCCAAATGTTCATTGCATCCCCTAAAATCTGTTCTACTTGACAATTTCTGCAATCCTCTGCTCTGTGTTTGTGAGAAGGTATTAAATGAGCATTTATTGGATATATGTGCAATTCATGCAAATAGTTTATGTAATAATTCAGAATCTAGGAATTGAATCCTGTTTGAATTTTAGATTCAGTTTTTATCAAATACTAATTAAAGTGAACAAGTTGTTACATTAATATTGCAGCGTTCCTCTTTTTTTCTGTCCTCAGCTTTTTGCAGGCAGATCTGCCTGTGTCTGATCCTACCAGTGTGCAGAGTTTTCACGTCCTAGTGGCCCATTGTGGCCCCGTCCTGTTTGAAAGCTGCAGCCCTCATCTTCCTCCACCATGACGGTTGCCACCAGCGACCCTGCGGATGAAGCTGCAACACATTCAGGTCAGCCTCATGACCAGTACGACCCAGATCCAGACCACGAGTGTTGCGAGAGGGTTGTCATCAACATCTCAGGCTTGCGCTTTGAAACTCAGTTGAAGACCCTTTCTCAGTTTCCAGATACACTGCTGGGTGATCCTAAGAAAAGAATGAGGTATTTTGATCCCCTTCGGAATGAGTACTTCTTTGACCGGAATCGACCAAGTTTTGATGCAATCCTCTATTATTATCAGTCTGGAGGGAGGCTTCGCCGACCTGTTAATGTGACTCTGGACATATTTTCTGAGGAGATTAGGTTTTATGAGTTAGGTGAGGAGGCCATGGAAATTTTCAGAGAGGATGAAGGTTTCATAAAGGAGGAAGAGCGACCACTGCCAGAAAACGAGTTTCAGAAACAAGTATGGCTTTTGTTTGAATACCCAGAGAGCTCAGGTCCAGCTCGAATCATTGCCATCATCTCTGTTATGGTGATTCTTATATCAATTGTAAGCTTCTGCCTAGAGACACTGCCACTTTTTCGAAATGAAGACGAGGAGATGTACAATTACCAACTGCAGTCCATGTCTAACTCCACCTCTACATATGATCCTTCACCATATTTTACAGATCCTTTCTTCATTGTGGAGACCCTCTGCATCATCTGGTTTTCTTTTGAGTTTCTGGTTAGGTTCTTTGCCTGTCCAAGCAAAGCTGGATTTTTTGGCAACATCATGAACATAATAGATATTGTTGCAATCATTCCATACTTCATCACCCTGGGCACAGAGCTTGCAGAGAGGCCAGAAGATAGCCAGGCTGGCCAGCAGGCCATGTCCTTGGCTATCCTCCGTGTTATTCGTCTAGTAAGGGTGTTTCGCATCTTCAAACTCTCACGCCACTCTAAGGGGCTGCAGATCTTAGGACAGACTCTAAAGGCAAGTATGCGTGAGCTGGGTCTCTTAATCTTTTTCTTGTTTATCGGGGTAATTCTCTTTTCTAGTGCTGTCTACTTTGCAGAAGCAGATGAGCCACAATCACAGTTTAGCAGCATTCCTGAAGCATTTTGGTGGGCAGTGGTTTCCATGACCACTGTAGGCTATGGAGATATGGTACCGACAACTATCGGTGGAAAAATAGTTGGCTCTCTTTGTGCAATTGCTGGTGTTCTGACCATTGCCTTACCCGTTCCTGTCATAGTATCAAATTTTAACTACTTCTACCATAGAGAGACAGAGGGCGAGGAACAAGCACAGTATCTGAATATCCCAAGTGTGCCTAAAGCCAGCTCTGCTGATGATCTGAAGAAGAGTGGTCGAAGTGGGAGTGGCTCCACTCTGAGTAAATCTGACTATGTTGAGATCCATGAGCCTGTTAACCACAACACTGATGACTTCAGACCAGAAGCCAAGAAAACAGGAAATTGCACTCTGGTTAACACTAATTACGTAAATATGGCAAAGATGCGTACAGATGTATAATGCAATGGATTGTCAATCATTGCCAGCAAAGAGTATAGCTGGAAGGTGATTCATGTCCCTCCCAATAGTACCAGGTATATGAACACTGAACAGAAGGAGAGCAAAGTGAACTTACACTAAAGGTTGATTAAAAAGACCTTACGTGTTCGCATCTTACAGACACCACAGACGGTTCACACTGTAAAACTGCCAGTCATCTTGTTTATGGCATTTTTTTATGTCTGCATGGAGTTAGTCTTACAGCTGAAACAGTTTGTAACAGTGTTTGTCCTGCTTGCATCAGTAGCCAGCTAGTAGCCAAATCAATAAGTTATTATAGCAACATGATGGGACCACTAGTATGTACTATATGGCTAAAACTGCTCCAGAGATAATTGATAGTGAAGATAATGTTAGGCTTTTTTTTTATGAATTTCTGACCAAGCTTGTATTTACAAAACACATTGTTTGAGCATCCACAGGCAGCTTTTATTCACTATAGTCTTTACAGTCCAGGTTTTGATTCCAAGAAAACAAAATCACAGGTATTACATCTGGGAAATCCTAATATTAGCAGCAAAGTGAGACATAGACATGAAGTTACAATGGTGTTTTCTTTGTCTGACTGTGCATTTAGAAATGATCCCTTGGCCCTGTCGCCTCCAGCTCAGGCTAGAGGGAATTATATGTCTAATTTGTTGTGATAATCAAAGTAGTTAAGACAACCAGAAAAGTAAAAGAATATATATCTTGAAACAGTGAAGATGTTTTGTTTTTATATTTTTGATATTTTTGTAGTTTGTTTTTACTGCGTTACATCTATAGCTCATGTATTTTTAATGTTGCTACACAGCATATGGGAATATTTTCACTGTATTGCAAAGAGTGACTGGCTGTTTCTTTTTTTCTGTTTGACTACAGTGTAGGTTGGGGCAGAACCTAATATTTTCTTTTTGTTATGAAGTTATCCTTTTATTATCTTCTGTTATAGGAGCCCACCATTCTTTCACTGCAACTAGTAGCAGTCAAGTTTTACAACTTAAAATTGTGAATTTTTTTAAATGACTGCATATACAAACTTTACCCACACCAGTTACCAAAAGTAATTTTTTAAAATGTATGACCCTCATGTAAGGACTTGCCCTTAACTCCCCAACCTATAACTGTCTGTGATGTAAGATTTTTGAAACCACTGCCCTACATATTTTTTCAACTTCATATCATTCCATGTTAGAAAAAGATTAAGAAGACACTTTATTATATTCTATACTTTAATGTGAAGCTGATATCAGATGTATTTCATATATGTTGCACATATCCAACCTAATGTATGACTTTGATTATTCATGCCTTTTATAGCATTACCCTTAAAGGTATTATTGTTATCAGAACTACATGCAACCAAAGACTGAGCTCAGCTAAATTTACTCAAGTTACTCAGAGTAATATGGTCAACCATTACTTGATCAGACAACTCTTTGTTTGTTTGCTATTAGAATGTAAGAATGAATGTTTTTTTTATATGATTTGCAAAGAGGCTTGCTTACAACATTCAGCAGCACTGTAGCTGCAATGGAAGCATTAACACTAATTACTTGATTTGATGTAATGCTTTTGTCCACCATTTCTCCTGTAATTTGCTCCTGAGCAAATGATCCAGTAAACTACCTTCTTCTAAAAACAAATTAAGGTAAAACATGTAATGTCCGTTTATATAAATGTGAGATACAATATTGCTTTTTGTATCTTTGTCTTCAAACAACATACATTAATCAGGCATAGCATAACCAATGACATCAGAGGAAAGCAGAGCTTGGCTTTGTCTTCATGGCATTTGTTTGTGGAAGTGATAAATCAGACAGCAAGAGAGCATTTGCTTATCAAACTAAAAGTGTTAGAAGTAAGGAAAGAAGTGTTTCAGTTTGTGGTGGTTATTATCTAAGAAAACTGATTGCCAGAAGAAGCAATTTGAAACAGTGACAAGATCATGAGTAAACAAGGCTCATAAATGCATTTGGGGAGCACAGAATGCGCAGTATGACCTAATCCAACCATGGTACTCAGATTGCAGAACAACTTTTATGTGTGTTCTGCATAATCTTTACGTCACAGACACAGTTGATAATAATTTGTTGTATATTGTTTTGGACTCCTGTATCCCAGTCAGGGAGGTAATGCTGACCCCTTTCCACTGCTGAAAGTAGCTGAATCTCCAGAACTACATTAAAGAAGGTGGTCTGGTCATAAGTATTACATTTCCTTTTGTTTGGATATTCACTTGTGGAACACATGGCACCAACATGCAGTGTGGGAACAAGCAAGTTAGCAGAGTTACCTAGACACTTCAGGCAATATTATGCTGGGGAGTGTTTGCCATTCAGAATGTTTTTCTTTGACTTGCTTCATTTATATCATCACTGTCTAACACTGTGCACTTCCCTGAAAATTGTATTATTGATAGCTTTGGTCAGCAGGTTAATACACACTCCCACAAAGCAGGATTGCACTTTAGATTTTTTGAAAGTACACTATTACTAGTGTTAGATGTTTAGCTTGGCCTCTAGAATCTCAAAATCTCAATCTAATTAAACATTTGCTTTGATGTATGGAGCTTATCTCCAATTTGCAGATGACAGAGCTTAGGACCAGTTCCCTCTCAAGCTTTATTGACCACAGTCTGTGTTTCCTTTGTGCAAAATGGTTGTTTAAGCTCTGCAATGAACTATACAAGAAAAATAGTCTGCCCAGCATGAAAGTGACCAATGCATTCATATGTCTACTGACTGTCCAGCAAACTAGAGAAATAATAATAAAAACATGGAGGATATCTTGCTGCCTTCTGTGCTTCTCATCCCTGCTAATATCCTGTAGAAAGCCATTAGCTCTCTACCCAAAGATAATATATTTCCATTTTTAGTACTGTCCAATCAATGAGCTGAACTTTCCTGGTCAGACATCATTTCAGCAGTACCACCTGAAACAGGCAGTCGATATAGCTATATAATGTTATCCTTGATGTTTGAAAAGTGAAAGTTAACTACAATAAATAAAGATTGACATTTAGAGGGCATTTTTCTTTAAATCTGACTGTGAAAGCCCCTTTAAATAATCGTGTGCTAACATATTGGTACCAGATACGTCAAGGGTCTAGTGGAGTTCATGTCTCAACAAGTAGACACAGATATCTTATTTGGTTCTATGCTATGCCTGATTGTTGTATTTTGTTTTTCAGTTGTTTAGTATCCTATTAGTTCAGCAGCCATCTATTATGCATAAACATAGTAATGTAGGCAAGCAAGGTTACCATTTGCTGGTTCTCATTATCCAGTGTAATTCTACTTTTGTAGAACTGCATGTGCCCTAAAATTGTAGCATGCCCTAGGATGAGTAACATTTAAATATTCAATTTAATTAATCATACTCCAATAACACCAAAGGTACTCACACTTACGTCACAATACATTTAAAGATAAAGTTCTGTGTGTCTATGAATCTTTTTGAACCTGCAGGTAATGTATGAGAGGAAACTATTTTATTATAATCTTTATAAGTTATGCTGTTATACAATCAAGGATTTTAAAACCTATAATCTACAGTTGGATGTTAAATACTCATTCTTTTTTCCTGCAGTTTAGTGTCCTACAGTCCATCAAAATAAAAGCACAACAGCTACTACCTGCTGCCTACCTAATAGATGCAAGGAGATTCTCAGTGGGTCAGTCAGAGTTTTTGCTCAGCTGAGTATATTATAATGCTCCAAGGAAATGTCTGAGTGCTCCTCTCACTGACGTATCGTTCCATCAAGCTTGATACGTGGCATGTATCTGTGTCTTTACATCTGTGTTCAAGAGAGAGCCAGTGAAATGGAAAGCTTTTAGACACACATAAGCCGAGTGTTGAGCTTTTAGAGGCATTGTAGCGGCCACTGTTAACTGCAAGCTCAAATGACAGTGTGGTCAGTGTGCTCTAATGTATCTTTGCATTTTTGTGTATTGTATACATATGCATATTGTACGTCAAACAAAAGAAAAAAACATTGTAAGAATGCCCTGTTACACTCTGAAGGTGTGTTTCACATATGTGTTAACTTATGGGATAAGCTACAGTGTCTGTCAACGCCTGTATTACATGAAACTATGAAAAAAATGATGGGTAAATATATCCGATAGCGGATGTAATATAAACACTGCCTTCACCCCAGTTTCCTTTTTTGTTTTCTTTTAACTGTGTTGTGCTCATTTCTCTGAGCCGGGAATTGTCGAACACCTATGTCACTTTAAGCTTGGCCCTGAACACTGTTCCTTCAGTTCTTGTTACCAAGCACACAATTGAAGTGACGTGCTGCCAAGACAAAACCTTCTCTATCAGGAGGCGAGGATGGGATGCAAACTGCAGAAGATGTCTCTTTTCTGTTGTTGGCAACATTTAGACACACAAACTCAAACTGACCATTTGAAAGCATACAGCTTGTGTACTCGTGTGTACATACACTGCCTGTGGAAATTATTCTTAATGGACATACCTGATGTCAGGATGGAAAACCTACATGTGGCTTTGTTCAGCCTGAAGGCCATAAAGGACTCAAAACTATTGCTGATGGGATTGTACTGTTGTAGCCATACTAATGTATCTAAAACTTGCAGCTGCTTTAAATGATGTCTTCTGTCTTAAAACGCTTTAAGCTTCTGCCATGTATAGACTCTCCTTCGTGTAAGAGAAATTATAAATATGCTGCTGATCTAATCAAAGTTTAAGGGATAGATAGTGAACATATAGTATTATTCCAATGAAAGCTGAACTGATGTGCTACCAGAATATGTTAAACATTGTTTTTCTGTTTGAATGTCATCAAATCAAATGCAGCATCTGAGGTTTATAACAGAAAATAATCACACACAGGCCTTGCTCAAATACGTTGTGTCTTGATATGTCTACTTTCTGTATCCTGAGCCAACTGTGTGTCATTGATAAAATCAAGATAATCGTGTGCTCCTTGAATATTTGGCTTCTCAACTTCCTCTGTAACTACCGTTTTTCCACTTTATTTGGAAAATACTAAACCGTGAAGCAAACTGTATATTGTTGCCTAAAGAAGAAGTATCTGTCTGAATGCTTGCCATACTCTATACATGGACTTCTGATTGACATAAATATGGTAGTCAGGAAAATCTTTAGTCTGGTGTTTTTATTTGTAATGACTGTAAATCTGGATCATGCAATGGGATGAATGATCATTCCAATGAGAACTCCCCATCTCTACCTAAGCACAATTTTCTATTACTTTCCTTATTCTCAATTTGACAGTAACACATATTTAAAACAATTCCTGTAGAGCATAAATATACATATTTGACCATTTAAACACATTTTTTATTACAGTAACTTGACAATATGCTTCCTGTACTAATCGTGTAAGCCACATCAATTTTTTATCCATGCCCGAATGAACAAGTATGACTTGAAAATGTCATGATCAGGTTTTTTTGTAGTTGATTTAGTTAATCAATCGCATACATTTAAGCCTAGAATTATTTTATTATATATATGGGAGATTAAGATTTAAACATGTTCTGTTTATAAAGGAATTTGTCTATAGGATATAACACCAGTATCTCTCAAAAGATAATAAAATCGTGTAAAAAGCAGTAACAAAATATTCTTTCTCATTTTATTTAAAATGTCATATAGAAATATGTCTATAGAAATTTTATTCATCATTTGAAAAATATTAAATAATACCTCTAGGCACAAAAATCATAGTTACTCTAACCCTTAATCTATATGATGATGCACTTGTTCAAAGTTCAAATAAATGAGATAGAAACAAGTAGTGGATCAAATCTTTTATTGTCTCTGCAAAGTGACATGAGTCCAGCTGGTAAGCTGCTGCAGTCCTCTGCAAAGGTCCATCCTTGGTTCTTAGAGATAGGAGACATGACTCAGGCAGATAAGGTGGCAGTTTTGTTGTTTACACTATAATGCTAAGGTAGATTGGAGTATTTGAATAAATGAACTATATAATACTTCAACATGATTCCAGAAGTTGAATGCAATCATATTCACTATTTATTCCAAAACCAATGTTATTACAAGTATCAGATTTAATAACTGAATGAATGAATGAATGAATGAACGAATTAATTAATTAATTAATTATTTTATTTCGGACAAACCCATAAAATTAAAAACATTCAACAAATACAAACATGATATATATTTAATGCAATTTATTATTACATTGTATTTTGTGTTTATGTACTGTAGGAATATTGGTAGAAACCTATTTAATTATACCCCAAACGACTTATGAGGCCATACTATTCAAAAGTTCAATAAAGTGAGCATGTAAATGAATTTCTTTACATATAAATATACATATACATGTTCATAACATCATAACCCATATAACCAAAACCACTGCCAACCAGTATGTAAACCCCCATAGTGACTAGGAGTACCCATTGATCTTCAGCCCCTTCTTCCATCTCATAAATAGGTTGTTGATTTATGGTGACTGAAGAATGGCAGTCCTGCAACTAGCTAAGTGACTTTTACTGTTTCCATAAATTGACGGGTGGGTTAAATATAGATATTAACCTTCATATACAGTATAATGTGATATGTTTTGGCTTTATTATAATAACTTTAAACTTGTTCACCCAACCTTGTTTCTAATATTTTTTTTACAATGCATTGAACTTGTCTAATGGATCATTAATACACTGAAAAAAAGAACAGTTCCTGGTTTAGAATTCAAGCACAATTCTCTTAGCAGCTGTGTTTGTCACCTACTAAGCTCAGTTCACTTTTTATAATTTTTTATCTATCCAACACATACTTTTTAAAGGATTTTCTCTTGTGTGCATCTCCCTCCATGTAGAGCAACTCTAAGCAGTGTGGTAATGCACAGTGGTTGAACTGATTCTCCTCCCAGACATATAGGTGGAGTGGAGAACTCCCTCTGGGCGTCTCGGTTGACTGGGTTCCGGTATGTTAGCAGAGAAAGGCAGTTTAGCAGCTTTCAGATAACTAATGGGGGTTTTGCCACTGATTTATATTTCTAATTACATACATTAAGGAAATGGCTTTTTCCTAAGTATATTATAAAAGAAACAGGTTTACAAAATTGAATCACTTTTAAAGGCAAAATTGTTTCATTTTTTTTTTTTTTTTACATAAAATTCATTGTAACAGTATAGTATGTAGTGTGTAAATTTCCTAACCAATATGTAAATATGTAATTCATAACATGTATGTTTGGCCTTTTTCACTATATAACAGGATATAAATATAAAATGTTGTGAGGTATAAATAAAAGTAGCGTTGGGTGTAATAAAGATATATTGAACCATACTTCCAATACATTTTCCAGACCAATTTTATCCCCTAAGTCATCCTGATCCACACAAGTGCACTTGTGTCTGGATGTAATATGACTCTATTTCCAATAAGCTAAATGAATGCCTTGGAGCACTCTCCATTGCAGTAAGGACTGATTTACCACCTTATACATAAAACACTTAATGGTCTGAACTTTCTTTATAGCACATAATTCTCCATGGGTGGATGCTGTG
The DNA here is from genome assembly GCF_000732505.1 of Cyprinodon variegatus. Taxonomy (NCBI): domain Eukaryota; kingdom Metazoa; phylum Chordata; class Actinopteri; order Cyprinodontiformes; family Cyprinodontidae; genus Cyprinodon; species Cyprinodon variegatus. Next base: position 870,685 of record NW_015150624.1, read on the forward strand.
CAGTTAATGTGCTCACATTTATATTCATGTTCGTCTCGGAATAAGGGGAAATTCATTTTATCTTTAAACAATCTACAGTTAAGTGAAGGAAGGTTACTTTTTGTTTCTCACTGCAATATTTTGTTTTTTGTTGTTGTAAGAAGAAAATAGAGTGAAGTAAAATAGCTGATTGATTATATACAGTATAAGCTTAGAAACTATCCAGGCAGACAGACATGGTGCTGTAGAGGGGAAATTTGGGTGGGATTTTTTTTTTCAGACACATTATGGATGGGTGAATAACATCAGGAGCATAAACTGAGTTTTTGTAGCAACAAGTTTGGTTTGCCGTGACTGAGGATATGTTTCTAGTGTTACAGGACTATAAACATGCTACTCTGAGACGTCCTACAACATGAAGATCCAGGAGAATCTGGCCCACTTGAGTAACCACACAGAAAACCTTTCAGTGATTTGAACAATGTAGACTGCACTTTTTCTTTCTTTCTTTCAACAAGTACAAAGCAATAAAATATAGTTTGCATCTATCTAGTGGTGCAATACAGGATATAAATATTTATTTACATGTTTACATAAACTATATGCATGAACTATACATGGAGGATTTACAGTTTATATACAGCTATAGTTGAGAAGTGTGTGTAAGTGGTGTTGGAACAGTCTATAGGACATTTTGAAGGTCCTCACATGCCATTTTGCTAATGGTTAGGTTTAGGGCTAAGGTGTCAATTGGTTAGGGTTAGCATGAGGTATGCATTGGTAATGGTTAGGTTTAGGGTTAAGGCATAGAAAGGGTTGAAAATGACTGAAAATCAAGGGAAGTCACTGGGAGTCAACACATGGTCCTCACTACAATGGCATAACGAGTATGTGTGTGAGGACATTTCATATGTTATTGTTGTTATAGTTGTTCATACTTGCATTTTATGCCATGTTAACATGAAGATCTATCAATATGCAGCATATTTCAGTAACTTTGCAGAATAGGGTAATCTTCACTTCTCAATTATTAAAAAAACAATTTCTTCTTAGTATATTTAGCAGTGATGCTCTCAATCACAAAACAAGCTTAAATCGGAGGCAGCCAGACCTGCTCAGTTTTTCTGAAAAAATGTCGACACCTACACAAAAGTGTCGAAACATTTTCAGAAAAGCTGGGGAAAGTCTGCTGGCCTCCAATTTAAGCCTGTGTTGTGGTTGCCATAATTTGCACAGCCAATGATTCACTCAGTTTATCTTTAGCTTGACTACTGTAGCAACATAATGTGAGCCAAATATACCCATGGGTTAGAGAAACACACATATGTATACAAAATCTAAAGAAAAACTCCCATAAATACGAAATAAGGATGCATAGTTAAGAAGATCCCATTCAAGAACCACCTGCTTTCCATAAAGACAAAAAAAAGAAACACTCTTTCATGTGAAAATATAATAATATTGACTTGCATATGTATAAAGTTTAATTCATCAGTTATTTGACAAATCACCAAATATCAGAGAGCAACGTTTAGTTGTAGAGCTTCTTGAAGCGCTCTCAACGTTCATGTTTGCCCCCTAGTGGACAATCTAAATGGATATCACTGCACAAATACAAATTCAGTCTGTTTTTTTGAGTAAATAATTTATTTATTATTCATTGATTAATATTTATTTCTGAACTTACATATCTAAAATAAACATTATTTAAATCTTGACTTTTAAATTTCAGATATAGAAAAAAAAAATCATGATTATGGCTTGGAACCACATAAATAAAATAAAAAAAATTGTAAACCTGACAATCTGCCAGACACAGACAAAGAGGGTTGGTTGTAGTAGAATTAGAATGTGTGCAGAGCATATTCACATGCAATAGAAATTACTTCTTAACCAAATGAAAAATAGCAGAATTTTTCTTGACCAATGGAGATAAGAGACTGGATTGTATATGCTGATCAATACCATGCACCGTTTATGTTTCTTTCATTGGCCTTTTGTTATTTTATATGTGGGCCTGGAAATCTAGAGTTTATAAGTGAGTATGTGTCACTGAGGGGTTTGCAAAGTGCAATAGTAGTAACCACAGTAAAAACAAAGCCAATGATATCCACTTCATTCTCTCCTCTCTGCACCTCCCACTAACTCATTGCTCCCAGACATAATGTGATGGCCTTAAAATATCCCACTCACATAAATAATTCATAATCTCTAAAACCACGCTCCACAATCCCTTCTGGTTTTCAGTTTCTCTGTCTCCCTCTCTCTAGGGTTGTCTGTTTTTAGATCATTAGATTAAAATTGCTTAAAATTGCTTGATGGTTAGAATATGATGATATCTGGAGGTGTGTTTCCCTGTCACTTAATATAAAATAAAGATGTCGTCTCACAGCCCCCATTGAAGAAGTAATAAAAATATGCTGCTATTTTTATCTACTATTGTCCTGTTCATGGATCAACTAGATATAACAATGTGAGTGATTAGATTTATTAGACTGATAAGTTTGATATGATTTTTTTAAATCAGTCTATCTCAATGAGAAATTTTAGCTGAAAAAAAAGCCTAAAATAAAACTATAAGCAGGTATTTTGCTCATTTGTTTTCTCTTTGATGATTTTTCTTGTCTTTACCTTCTCTATTTGTCCTATGATTGTCACTAAGTTAGGGAAACATAACCTTAACAGATTGTTATAGCAGAACAGCTCTCCAGACAGAAAAGTCACTGGGACAAAATGAGTGGGAGAAGGAAAGCAGGACTGCTGGGATGTGCAACCAGAGTGTCCTGGAAAAAAGAATTACTCAGTAAATATCTCTTATAGACTTTCAGAATTTCATTGATGTTTGCGAGCAGTTAATTATTATATTATTTATTTTTTTTAGGTATAAGGCAGGTTACAGTATGTTAGTTAAATATATCTAATCTGTAAATTGTAAATAAAGTATTTAGAATACTTAAAAAAAGATGTATCAGAATGTCACACACATTAAAAAATCTGACAAATTTTCATTAATAAAGTCATTAAATATATTGAAAAGTTATAAAGACAAACAAAAACCTTTTCAGTTTAAGAACCCTAGCCAAGCTGCATGGTATTAGCACAGAGGCAGTTTAATTTTGTTTAAGAGGTTTTCTGCAGGAGAGACTGGTGCACAAAACAGACTGAAAATAACAGTAACACATGCAGATATTTTTGCATCATCTCAGGACATTCACCAAGAAGTTCAGGCTTGAACATAATTGGGTCTTTTAGATGAAGAATTTCCCTATGCATATTTACAGCCCCAGGGAGCAAAAAAAAAAAAAAAAAAAACGGAAAAAAAAAAGTGTCTCCCATTATTTGGGAAAATAAATATCATTCTGGCAATACAAGCTGTCCTGGAGTAGGAACCCAACACAGGATACCTATTTTTATTTAAAAAAAATTTCACACATTTTTAAAACTAAAACTAAATTATATAGATTACAATTATGGAATTTATGTTGAAATATTAAATCAGGCCCAAAACCAGATATTTTCAATACTGAAATGCATTCTTTCCCCCATTTGTCAGGGTTGGTGATTTCTGTTGTGGACTCAAAGGCAGAGTAGGGAAGGCAGAGATGGTTCTTAGAGTTTTAATGGTGAAGTAGATGGTACTAAAACATCAATCCTGCAATAACAGGCTGCAGGCTCAGGAGAAACATACAAGAAGAAATTAAGAGAATCCAGCACTGAGGAACTGCAGAGGAGGAGTATACAAGGTAGACAGAACAATGGGAGCAGGTGTGGACAGAAGCAACTAGAAATGAGCCAAGGGGAAAGGAATGGGGCACTTGAGGCAACAGTAACCAGGGAAAACAGGCTTCAACTGTAACTAGAAAATAACTTAAATAAGTCTAAAGGGGAATAAAACTAATGAATAAAAAATAAAGAATAACCAAAGGGAAAATTAGAGGACAAGAAAAGGGACTGGAGATAACTGAAGCCATGGAAAACATAATCTAAAGTTAAGAGAAAGAATAACTAACTAAAAATAGACCAAGGAATAAATAATAGCAAAAATTATGAAAAGAGATAACAAGGAAGAGTAAAATTAAGAGTTCAAAAAAGATAACATAAAATGAAGCATAACTGAGAATCCAAAATGAAAACTTACACAGAATCTAAAAGTTCAGAATGCAAGATCATGACACCATGTCTAGTTCACGTGCAACACTATTTTTTAGTGAATATTGCTATGAACATTAACTGGTCTTGCCTTGTGTTTTACCTAACAATGGGTCATTCTTTACATGTGCTAAAAAGTTGATACATTTAAAAATTACTTTTATATTGAAAAATAAGCCAAGATGAAACACATTAGAATGTTTACACCATGACTGTAGTTATTGTCACACAGTTGTATGGGTTATTAAAACATTGCTTTAAACTGTTTTTACATTACAGCTCAGTGAAGACGTCACCATCAACAAAAAGTGGAAGACTTCTGCAGCAGTAGCATCCCAAAAAATTAATGTTTCTCCACAGTTTGAAACAATAAGACAGATAATGTGAAGTTGATGGATAATGATCTGTGAAGTTGCCAAGGGGCAAATAGCAATACTGAAGGAGCTGTAGAAAGTTCTGGCAAAAACAACTGTCTTCTGCATTTCAGAGCATCTCCTGTATTGTTCATGGGTCTAAATCCTGGAGTGGAAAGACTGATGTATTTTGTCATTAAGTAAGTTCCCAGGCCTGTCTCAAATCTGTCAAACCAAACTTGAGACTATCTACTAAAATTACAGAGCATTGAAACATGCATGACTTTGCCATTATAAAGTTCTTGTGATACTTTTTTTTTTTTAAGGATTAACTATTGTCACCATTTTGGATTTCAGATTATTGAAATAAAGGTGAAAGGAGGAGGAAGAAGAGCTTTTGACTCTTTGACTTTTAGGAATGGTGAATACTGTGAAAACAAGCTGTTCTTTACTACACCAACCCTTCTCAAATACGTTGAATGCATTTGTCGAGTGGAATTGTTGCCAAGAAAGTTAGTTAGTCCATTTCCCCTATAGGAAATCTGTTATTTAATTGAAATGTTGCTGTTATATTACAGATTAAAGATGAAAAGGGATTTAAAATGTTTCAGCCCGCCCTAATACACTTTAAAAAAATATATACTTGATGTTGGAAGTCTTCAATTCCATACTATAAACAGCAATACCATCATCTGCCTGTAGATGGAAACATATCCTTACTTTTTCATAGCATTTTCTGCCTGGACCAATCAACAGTTGCTTCTTGTGTACAGCTTACTGGAATGAAGGCTACATCTGCAAATTATACAAGCAAAAAGTGGTTAATCATTAGATTTTACTTGCAACTGTAAACAGCTGCATATCATTAACTAGTTAACTAATTTGTTTATGTCTCAAACTTGCTTAGTCAAAATGACAAGCTGCATTTGAAATACTGTGGTATAGAGCAAAAGTAAAATAAGGGAAAAACAAAAACAGAGATGTCTATGTTGCTTTGGTACCAGCACAAAATACAACCTGGCCACACCATGGGTGCCAATAGACGCACACAATGGATGCAATGATAGCTTTGTTGTTCAGCTTTGAAACGACAAAATATACTTAATGGTAATTTCATTGTCTTCATTAGTTTATATTTCATTTTCCTCAGTGAACTACATCACCCCTAAACCAGAGTCAAATAATGTCTACAGAAATATTAAAAATAAAATCTGTCTAAAAGTCTAAATGGAACCAGAGGCGCCAATGTGTTTGGAAAACAAAACAGCCCTGGATATTAATTATAAATTCATTGAGTGTTTGAGGAAGGGATCATGCATACTTTGGGTGAAAAAATATTCTAATCACAGAATCCTGATCACACTGAGCCGTTTAGCTGTAGCCTGCTGTGATGAGACGGACAGATGTTCAGACATCTCTCTCTCTCACTCTCACCCTCACCCTCTCGTGAAAAGCGCATAACACTGGTTTGTGGACAAAGAGAACCGAGTATTTTACAAAGTAAAGAAATTGGCCACTTTCAATACAAGGTAATTATGATGTGGTTATATCACTCACATCTGGTCCCAGTAAGTGATTGGCCGGTGACGCGGGCAGGGCTGGATGCGCCTTTTGGACTGGAGATCCGGTGCGCGCAGACTATGCCTCCGGACAAACTTTCCAATTGAGACCCGAAGTCTGCAGAACCACGAAGTCTGCAGAACCACGTCTATTTTAAAGGTGGGTGGTTTTATATTTATCTTAATTGACTCACTTTAATGGTTCAAGGGTTTATGAGGGAGCAAGAATTACATCTCATGGCCCGTTAAATTAGGAACCCCTTTTCCCTGAAGCAAAAGTTTGCTAAAAATCCATCTTCCACTTATGCTGTTTTTTTTGTTGACAACCTGATGGGTAAACTATGGTCATAAAGGGGTGGAAATGGTCAGCAGCAGCACTCAGGTGGGTTGTATGTTTGTAAATATCTCACAGCTTTATAAAAAAAAATTAAAAAAATGGCAGTAGTTGTTGAAATTATATCCAAAAGTTTGGGGTTCAATTCCATCTTCCTCCTGCTCCTGTTACGTATTTGTGCCCATGTGCAATGTGACTCTGTGATGTGTCTCTTATTAATAGCTTTTTTTAATCTGACAATATGGCTAAAATATATAATCACTATGATTAATTGATATCATAACTGGATTTACTCAATGAGAGTATATTTCTATATTACTCTATTCTAATCCACTTTTATACATAATTAGTTTTAAGGAGTTCAAAGTGTGCAATAAAAAATTTACCAATCGAATAAACCATCCATCCATCCATTTTTCATCATTCTTTATCTCAGCTGGGGTCACGAGGGGTGCTGGTGCCTATCTCCAGCTGTCTACAGGCTACATCCTGGACAGTTCGCCAGTCCATCGCAGTCGAATAAACCAACAAACCAACATTGTTGCTTAGCTCTACTTCCTCTACAGTAGTATAAGCATATAGTGTGATCTTCAGCTGTCCACTGCTGTATATAATCTGTTTCACATTTAATGCGTGTGTGTTGAGAGATATCATCCTCTAAACTGTGCAACAAGTAGGTATCTAAGCTAAACCACTCTTGAGACACTCACTTTATACTCCAACCTATGATGGTTAAGGCATCTTTATTAACACAACTGCTCCTCACTAAACTAAAAAGTCACATGGTCCTTATCAAGTAAAATCCATGACTGGAAACTGCAAGGATTAGATTACTTAACATGCACTGATTTACTCAATAAGAGAAATGCTGCTTAATCCCTTAATCTACAAAGATAGCATTTAGCTGTCACTAGTAAATTCTGTATATTCTTACTTTGTATAAAAGATCTGAAATGGAAACTTTGTCTGCTGAGTAAAGTCTGTCTCAATGCATCTTTATGGTTCTACATTATTGGTTTTAATGCAGCAAAAAACTCTTGGTAAAAATGTTCTTATTTTTAAATCAGAGTTTAAAAACGTAGAACTAATCATATCTGTGCGATTAGGGAGGGATACACAAGGAAACAATTTGATTCATTTATATTTAAAAAATTTTAATAATTGCTTATATGAACAGGGAGCATGTTCCACAATTTAGGTGCTAGAACTGACAACATCAGGTGAACATCGATATTATGTATTTGATTACATAATTATGATGGTTTTCTCTGTTTAAACATAAAACATTAGATTTGGTGTGCACCAAGTTGAAATTAAAGGAGCTGTCTCATCACTTCAAAGAGAAGATTGTAGCTATTAAGTGATTTGTCTCATAGAAGTGTTTTAAGAATGTCACAAAAAAATTTAAATAAACCCTTGGATTATGTGGAAAACTGAATATACAGTAGAGGCCATTCAAAAAGTGTTCAAACAGTCTGATTAAAATATTTTTTGCATAAGCAGGCTTTGATCACTGTTGGCATGAAAGTCTAGACTTTGCAAATAAATGTGTGTATTTTCATGGGCACTGCGCTATAGGGAAAAATAAAATGTGAGCTTTTGTGACATCCTTTTATTGAAAGGTTAAGGTTATATCATGATAATCATTCAGGATATTTTACTTTAAAATGTTTCTGCTTTAAATTAGGCCTACAATTAAAACAAAGCACAACTTGAATTCATAACCTACAATAACCAAGCGTTATAGGTGAAGTAGATTACTTTTATTTGATACAAGATGTTATTCCTGTCATTTGATACTTGTAAAATGACTTTGTGAAAAAAAATACACAAAATAGATTACACTGAACATCCATTCTTTACAACTTCTGTGTTACTGTGATACTGACCCATTAAGGTTCCATGTACAATTTTTTTTTTGTCATGTCTTTACTACTTTTTTATTGTCTTCTTGTGTTCAAAGAGGAGCTGCAGAGTCAGGACGCTCAGGTTATGTAATGGAGCTGTCTAATTGTTGTCTGTTAGCACATTCAGCAGGATTATTTCATCAGAAAGATTGCCTTTAAGCCAGGTTTCTGTCAAAACAAAAGCACCTGTCTCTATTTGCATGTGTGATCGCAGCTTTAAATCTTCAACTGTATTTTCCAAGTTACATTTGCAAGGGTTTAGTTTATCCATTGTGGATGCCTATCAACCCAGGTCAGGTACTGGCTTTTTTGCTCCATTTTGGTCTCCTACTATATTGCACCACATGTAAATCATCATCACCTCCCTGCGTAGCCTGATACGAAAGGGTGTGGATTCTTCTCCAGACTTTAATTTTTGTTTGTACCTCAGAATTTATAGAAAAGACAAACTTTTTGGAAGAAACTAAATGGTTTCTAACTGACAGTGAACTAATCACCTAAACTTAATAGATATACCTTTTACCTTGTGATGTCTGCCTGCTAAAAAAAACTACCCTACTATTCATGCAATGTTGTTTATATCTGAAAAACGATTGACTTGCCCAGAGTCTGTGTTTGCATGCAGGGAAGTCCTTGGGGCTTAAGTGGTACAGTAAGTGTCATGTGGTAATTTTTAGAAGCAGATGTGGCTTGAGCACATGTGCACATGCAATATTTCATCAGTTTATGTGTATATGTGTGTGAGTGCTTGTTGCTAGCGTGTGCACCACCTGAGATTAGTGGTATGTCATACAGTTAGAACAGATGTCCATATTTTCCCCGTCTGGGCTTTGGCACTAAAAAGGCTTCTGAAAAATAATTTAATGTTTCTGGAAATGAGACACCCTGAATCCCATCTGTGCCTGAATGATGCTAAAGGGTGATGCTGGTTGACCTGGGTGCATGATGGGATGGATGAGAGCTCACACTTCATTGCTTTTAGGTAAAATTAATTTCTGCTTTTTAATCCTGTAGCTTTGGTTTGTAAACATGAGGTAATAAAATAGTGTTGTTAGACTGTAGGAACATTTTAAAAATATATTATTACATGCATTATATGAAAAAAAAGTGTTTGATATTACAAAATATTTTTTTTAAAAGATAATATTTAGAACAGCAATGGTTTGTGTAAATTAGTTGAATAAAGTGTTGGAAATGAGGGCCTTGGTTAAACGAGCCTAAATATATAACTTTGCTTTGGAACAGATTTAATAACAGCTGCATGAATTATGATTGAACACTTGTTTATATTTGTCCAGACAAAAGCTTCTTACTGAAAGTTGACCCTCAGGTAACGTTCTCAAAATACAGAGAAACTGCAGTCCTCAGTTTCAGTTCTTGGGGTCCAACCTTACAGGTTGGGCTTATATGTCTAACAAACCCTGTATACATTTTGGCAAATGTGCTACAAATCAAAGTTGAGTGATTAAAGCTAATGCTACTGCACTTAGGTCTCCTCTTTCTCCTCTGTCTGGCTTCTGTCATATTTTGGTTTCAACTCACGAGATGATGCTAATAAAGTATTCTTTTCTTGGCAGTGTCACTTTTTACTGAGCTTTGAGTACATGTTGGCTGTTTGCTGACTGCAGAAGAATCCTTTGCTATCCCTGACAGTAGGCCTTTTCCATGGTTAATCCCTCCCCCTACTCTTTACTCACTTCATCTGCGAGCGCCCGCAGAGGGTCAGCCACACTAGGTCCCATCTGAAACTGATCACGTACAAGTGCCAGTGGCTTATAAGGCCCTCCCCAGCAAGTGAGGACCAGTGGCCATGCAGAACATACAGCACCTAATTATGGTGAGCATAGAGGATGGACGTATAAATGGCATTATGTATAAATAGAATTTTTGCATATACTGTATGCACATTTGCACATATTCTCTAAGTAAAGAATGGCCTTTTTTGCAGTTAACCAATAAAACTTCATATGCAAAACTTTCGCGGTTTGTACATTCCCTAACAATTTGTTTTTGATTTGACTTTAAATTTAATTAAACTGAACTGGATTCTGCTCACCATATGTTTTTATATTAATTTCTTTATGTAAACTCTTCTGTTGCCTTTTAATTGTGTTGATTGTTAGATTGTTCTAGAATTGAACAACTGTGCTCTTTCATTGACATCTGGTTTGTGGGGTTTTTTTCAGGCTACCGATAATTCAGTCTTCTTCAATTCCACTATTATCCTCATTCACTTCACAAAAATTGTTTCTAAACTACCCCCTGCAACTTCCTGTCCATTTATAGCCTAGGTAAAATTCAAAAGAAGTGCTGAAGATTTCCATTTCTTCAGCCTCGCTTGATTTACTTATTTTCAAGTTGTTATTCAATACTCTGCTTGTGTTGTTCTGGCATTCTGTCATCATGATCTCCCCCAGACGGCTGTCCAGAATTGGTGCAACAGCCTGAACCTCGTTCTTCACCCATGGTGGGGAAAGGTAAAGAAACACAAGCTTAAGGGCAATGATTTGATGAATTCGGATGCAGCCCTGGTCTTTGTCTAAGTTCTTTTGGACAAACATCCGCCTTCTACTTAAGTGCTGGTTATACTCCCCGTAGAAGTTTGTCGCAGTGAGCTTGCTCAATTTTGAAGCATGGTCTGCGCTATATTCCACGCCACAACGCAAGAGGTACAATCATGAACTAGCTGTGGGTCTAGATATGGCCAAGGCGTTGAGGAAGTGGGGGCAAGTTTGTCCAACAACAGAGGGAAATTACAGCGAAAAAGAGCAGGGATCCAGGTAGAAAAAGGATCCCAGCGTTGTCGCGCCTCGCTCTTTTAGCTGGTCCAACTTCACGAGTTGTTTTCTGCAATTGCGGTCATACAAACAAAACAAGCCGGCAAGCGGATGTAGATTTGACCAATCAGAGGACTCCTATCTGCGGCACTCTCTGCCGTCACCTACAATTTGGGAGAGGTGCAGCAGAGTGTCTGCGGAGGGGGCGGGGACGTCTTTGCATTCACTGCGACACCTACACAGACAACCTAGTTTCAAAGTATAAATCAGCCTTTAGAGTTTTCTAACAGTTGGCATAAACTAACTATTAAACTATTAATAAACTATTAAATGAAACCTAAACTTGTGCAGTATCTTTAAAAAATGTGCACATAAGCTTTTCTATATCAGCAGTAGTAAGCGTCTGCTGTAGCTGTCCTGTAATGACATTTAAGAGTTTTTGAAAAACTAGTTTTACTCCCTTGCTCTTAGTATGCATATTCTTGGTAAGCATGTATGCAGTTGTCTTGAATGTTATCTTCAACAGTGGAAAGACTGCTTTCAATTATTTTAAGACATTTTTAAATCCCTTACACCAGCCCGCACGCTGCCCCAACCTTATTCAAAGTATAATACACGTATTTTTCATTGTGTGAACTCTCTCATTGTGTGATGCTTCATATTGCATCCACATCTGATTCAACATATATGAGGGAGATTAATGGGTGTAGAAAATTGGGGATCTAAATTTTAATATCAAGAATTTCACATTTTTTCAGAAGTTCTGTTGTATATAACTTTTAATGTGTTTAATGTGTTTTGATATTATTTGAATTTTAATATATTAATACCACATTCAAAAAGATTGTCATTGGACTTATTTTAACTTTGCATTAGATTATTTTTTACTCATACTCTATGATTTTCATTTGCAAAGTTTTGGTTGGTTTGTAATTGCCTTAAGTGATATAGTCTCTGTATCTCGGTGCCTATTTTAGTTTTTTTAACGGAAGCTTTTAATTCATCAGGAGGAGATTTTCTAAATGATGCTGTTATTTTATACAAATGTGTGTGTGTGCTTGTGCCTATGTAGACATGTCTCATCAGAAGGATAAGGGATTTCAGTCCCAGCTGCTCTGAACTGAGACTTGGCCTGCAGCCTATAGACACACCCATGTCAACAACAGCAGCTTACAGCTTATGAATGCCTTGCAGGGATGGCACGTCAACAGACCAATCTGTTCTCCAGAGACATTTGGAGTAGGAAGCCACAGTGAGAGGAAAATAACATTAAGATGTCTTCTAGCAGTTAAGCCTTCACTGATTCATCACGCATAAAAGATCTAAACTTGTGTGTAGTAAGCCATTTTCAGTGCTGAACGAATTTGTGGTCTAGGCTGGTGTATGCTGTAACTAAGGCTACATTTTGTCTTGTGATAATCTTCTCTATTCAGGCTAAAACATGACATTCTCTGAGAACTTTCTCCCTGTGTTTAAAACATTCTGTCTTTAGTCTTTAAAATTCATTATAAATAATACACATGAGAAAGTATAATCCTTGACATTTATCCCTGCATAGCATGTAATATTATGGTACATTATCTTATGTGTGGGTTAGACAAGCAAGTTTTAAATCATTTCATAAACTAAACTAATAATTTTTTACATTAAAACACTTTTTACATTTTTACACTTAAAGGATTATACATATCTTAAAACAAAATCTGTGTTAAACTGTTCAATATTGGAAGTCACTAATAAGGCTAGGGCCTTTTCCTGCAAGGAAATGGCATTTAGTTCCCAAGTTAAGTCCAAATCAAGGCATGTAGCTCTGAAGCTGAAGTCTTAAATTTTTAATTCAGCATATTCGACAAGTAATGTTATGTATTTGAAGAGGGTAAAAGTCATGAAAATTTTTTTTGATTTATTTGAAAAGGAAATGTCTTATCAGAACAACCACTGAGAGCAGGTACATTTCAAAATCATCTTAAAGTCAGCGCAAATTAATCCATGATAATAAAAAAAAACAATGATATTCTCAAGCAAAATAAAAATTATTGTCATGATCCTGCCCTGTGTGGACTTTTTGTTTCTTTTTTAATTTTTTGAACATTTTTATTTATGTCATTCTGTGTTTTCTTGGCAATTGTTTCTTTTCCATTTTGTGTTATTGTACTTGGTTTCTAGTTATATTTAAGCAGTGTTTATTTTTTGTGTTGCTCTCTGTAGCCCTCTTGTACCAGTCTCCTTTCCCCTACCTTCTAGTTGCATCTATCCACACCTGCTTCCTCTTAGCTGATTACCCAAGTCTTTGCTCTGTCTCCCATATATACTCCTCCTGTGCAGTTCCTCAGTGCTGGTTTCTCTTAATTTTTTCTATCCTCATGTGTGTTTCTCCCTGGCGTCTCCTGGGTTTGATTTCTAGTTTATTTTTCATGGATTTATATTTCTGTTGGAATCTATATCACATTAAATCTACAATAACTGATCTCTGTCTCCTCATCAATGCATTTAGGTCCTCAACTAACTTTTACCCAACCTTGACAACTATTGCATGTTAACCAAAGCAACAGTACAAATCGGCTTTTGCAGTATTATGTTTGTCATATCAAAATATTATATCAAGTATATTAATATAACCATATGAAGATTAATTTTGTGATTAAGTTGATTATTGAAGACAGGCTAACAGTGTTGCTGTCTCCCTTTTGGGGGTTAAGACTTAAGGCATCATTAACAAAAAAAAATACTACGTTTATTGTTACCATTTAACATTAAGTATTTATATTTTAAGATTGTCTATTTGTAAAGCAAGCTGTTGCAAGAATCTGAAAAATGTCAAATGGAAGTTTAGCATAATACACTATTAACCATCTGAATCAAACACTAATCTGTGATTGGTAATCAACGGGAATAAGAACTTGTGACTTTCTAGGCTCCATGATTAAATTAACAAGCACAAACAAGCTGTGTTGTTAAGCTAACATTTATCATTATTTTATTTATGAGCTTTTGTTATCTAATATTTCTTTGCTGTTATTCTTCAACCTCTTTGTGACTGTGGGAGCTAATCAAATTCTAAATAATCTGTGTCTTTATTTTGAAGTGCGGGTTCTGAGAATCCTCTGAATCCTCTGAAAACTGACATAATGTCAACAAAGCTGCTGACAGCTCACATCACTCACCTCTCTGTCTCTGGGGTTAGAGTTAATAATCTGTCTGCGACACTTGCATCTGTCTGGATTAAACAATCTGACTGAAAGTGCTTTAAACCTATGGTTCATATGCTGCATAAATGTCCTTGTTTAGATGATGCCAGTAGCTTTTATGTTTATTATTTATTTTATTGTACCCATCCCAGGCTGTCGGTTAGCCTGGGCTGGGATCACATTATCACCCACATCTCAGTCTCTGTTAATATCTTATGATGAAGAAAACCAGGCACACAGCATGGTAGATGGAGGATGTTGCAAAAAAAGTATCTTTAAATGTACATATCACACACTTTCTGTCTGGTCTTAGATATATGATTTCCTTTACATGTTGGTATAAAAACTTTCATTCTTAGGGATTTGATTTTGATGCTTGTGTCAGGCACCTGATTGTACACAAACAAACAACTTAAGGTTTAGATCTGACCCTTAATTTCCCAAATCTAAATCTAAATTGGTTCTAAAGCATGAGAGCAAGGTCACAATAAATCTCTAATAAGGCTGAAAGGATTGTTTGCTGACATTCCAGTATGATAAATCAGAGAAAACTCTTGATGTTCTGTGTTGGTACTGTCTATTTGTTCTATGCAGTTTAGGAGAAAAGAGGACTACTGATATTCAGTAACCTGGATCATTGTGTTATATTTTCCTCACCTGGAGAAAAGACATATCTCACTCTGAATTTGCAGGAATGAAATAGATAAGTACTATAAAATGTTGCATGCTTCACTATCAAAGCTTATTTATTTTTCTTCCCTTATCTACCTAAGTACAGATACAGTATATTTAGCTCCTCAGATCAATGGTATTTGTGGTAGGGGGGTCTAAGTGCAAGTTTTTCATAGATACCAATATTGCTGCTTTAAGAATTGTCCGATAACAAGTTTGACGCGATATGATATTAACATTAATGATACATCCTTTTATCACTTAAACTGTAGAATGTTAGAAAAGGCCTTTTTTTAAAATAAAAGGATACAAAAGTCAACAATAAAATGTATGGAAACAACTGATGGATGTAAAATTAACCAGTGAGGTACAGAAACGTTTAACAGAAGCAGAGTGTTTCTATTAGCTTTAAAATATCTGAGATTTTAAATGCTTGATAATAAAATCCAATATCAGTTTTTTTTTGGTTAATACTGGACTGATGCCCAGTATTAATATTGCATTGGGATATCCCTAATTTGTGGAAATGATGCCTTGGCTTATAGAACTGAGCTACCCATTCTGCGTTAATCTGCTTAAAAGGGTCAAAATTCTGATCCAAAAATGCCATATATCATTAGGAGAGAAGCAACACACCCTATCACAGGACCACCTGGTCTATCACAGGACCAGCACAGAGACACTAAAGACATTTGTCTAGTAGAGGTATGATCCAAACTAACATTTATATCTGCAGTATGATTTCACCGCACAATGAAAGCTTTGTCTAATAGTTCAAGACAAAGAAGCTCATAAGATTAAATGGTTTGGCCACCCACATTGACATTTAGTGTGTCGTCATGCATGTTTTTGGTCTTAAAGTTCTTAGTTGCTTTTATGTCAGTTGTATGTATCTTTTATTGTAAATTAAAACATTCATGAATAAAATCAAAATCTATTCAACATGTATGTTTTAGAATAATATTTTTTATTATTTAAAGCATACTTTCCAATAATTCATTTTAAACAAAAAAAAACTTTCAGTTTGGTTTATTCACAACAATTCACAACACATCTCCTCCACTTTACATTTCAACCAGATCATACAGTAAATTGGTTCTATCAATAAGTTTTCTATCTAAGGAAAACCAGTTGAGTGCATCGACTCATTGACTCAAAGGCAATCCCTCACACCAAACATGCTTATAGTGACAGTGGAGAGGAAAAACTACCTTTTAACAGGAAGAAAACTCCAGCAGAACCAGGCTAAGTGTGAGTGGCCATCTGTCAAGGCCGACTGGGGTTCAAGGAGACAGAACCAGAGATACAAAAAAGAAGAGATACAAAGGAACTTGTCAACCAGCTCAACAGGCAGCCCCGTCCAGGAAACACTTTGCCAGGCAGACAAGCTCTGAGCAGCTTCAGTGTAAGACGACAAAGAGAGCACATCCAGACAGTCACAGTCAGGGAAACAGGACTACACTAAAAAATAGGCCGAGCTCAAACATCGATAAACAAAGGTGCTTATGGTAGCAGCACAGCTGATACTTCTCTCCAGGATGGTGTCACTTTTTTTGTTAGGAAAAACATTTTCCAGTGTAAAACAATATTCCTGAACCCCAATTTCTCTGAACCCCTCTCCCCCCAAAAAATTAAATGTTATGTTATGTTAAACTTATCACTTGTCAAAATTTATTTTGCTAGCTTCTTAAAACTGTTTAAAAAGTGTAGGGAATAGAGATTCAGAGATTAGTAAATTGGTTAAGCAAAAAGCAGGAATGTGTCATTTCAGCTACAGTATACATTTTCATATTGTTAATTGCTCAACATAGACATATTACTGGGCAAGCCAGCTAGCAAGGGATTGTCTTAAGCTTGATTTGCAAGAACATCTGCTCCTGTTTACCCACATGCTATAAATCCACAGGAGATACTAAAGTGTGCAGCGCGGCGCCACACTTTTTCCCTGTGCCATTCCACATTATTACACATTACTTGATTTCTGGAGATCTATGGTTTGATTTCTTTCAATGAGGAGATTGCATTGATGTTAACAACATTTGATAAAAATCTCATGTCAGTAGCACCGCTAGACATTTATTTTTTGAGAAAACTGGTGTGTGTTCAATATGTTTTTCTACCCGCTGTTTATATTTAGCTCATTCTTTATTTTGTTTCTGTTTCTTTCTCCTCCAACAATGTTCATCAAAATAGGTGGCTATAGTTACACCATCAGTAATTACTGATCTCTCACAACACTTTGTATCTGAGCTGCCTTGAAACAATTCAAAGTCAAACTAAAGTGATGGATTCACACTTTAATAGCTTCACACTTCCCACTGCTACATAAAATGTATTTCTACACAGTTCAGTCTAAAGCGATTTGTGGCTTTTTTCAAGTTGAGGTATAATGTAATATTTTAATTTTAATGAGACAATTCTTCTGACTAATGAACTATTATAAAATAATTACTAGGTAAGTCTTATCCACAAGGGGCACTAGACCTTTGACTTCCAGGTTACCTGTCCAGGAAAGCACTGCACTGTTGCAAAATTTTCCAACTGTGTTTCTGAATAAGATAGCAGACTTTTGAACCAATGGATTCATGGAGTTACCGATAGAGATAAAGCCACATTCACCCCTCTAGAGGAGATCATAAATTAAATAACTAAAAATATCTCTTGTCAGATAAGTGTCAACCTTTTTTTTTTCAACCTTAAAAATAAGATGTAAAATATGAGATATTATAGGAAATGTCCAAAACGCTGGTCAAAAAGTATAAGAAGGATTTGAATACAACTCATGGCCACTAGATCATGTTTTTTCTAAGTAAACATGTTTAATTAGCAAAAAACTAGTAAGCTATCAAATAAACCCCTTTTGTTTTTATTTTGTTTAGATTGAGAGGACTCTGGAGGAACTGACTGCATAGTAAGGAAGTAACTCACCTATTTGATTCAGGCGTGTTAGACCAAGGATGGATCTAAACGTTGCAGGATGCCGGCCCCCAGGAACTGGAATTGTCCACCCCTGTGTTGATATCCAACAGTGGATAACAACACTGTAGAATTAGTGGCAGCTTCCCTACATGCAATTTTACATACCGTACCAAAATCTCCGACTTTAGCTGACAAAAAATATCAAAAGGCTCCTTAGAAATCTTAGAAGTGATTTTGGAGCGCTGCTGTCCTAAATGTTGAAACATTTGAAACACTAATTTAGACAGATAGCTATTAAAAATGTATGCTGTTGAGGTGCACAGCTTAGACATAGCAGTGAGTTAAAGGCTTTAAGAGACTGCTGATAAAGACCTGTTGAAAGTGAAAGGCTGTGTGAAGGAAGCTTTATCATTCTGTCTACCCTCTAGTATCGAACTAGTAAGCTATCAAATATTCATTGTGATACTGTAAATAAGTTAGTTGTAGATACGTCAGAAACTTGTGTGTGTAAGGTAAGTGGATCAAGCATGGAGAAATCAGAGTATCAAATAACACCGTTCCAGTCTAGAAGGTCTTGAGCACATCACTTAAATCCCTGGTCGATGGCATATGACACGCATGAACAGGCACTTATGCAAACAAGATATCCCACATGCTTCTAGGGGTTAAAAAATAGGTTCCAGACATTTTAGATCCAAGATACCTTGACTGCAACATTTGTATTTCCTTTTTTATGTATATAAAGTGCTGTGAACAGACGTGAATATAAATAGAATCCTGCCATTAAAAAAGTTGTATCTGTGGGGACATTTCCCACATACATGCTACATTGTGGGGACTTATATTTTCTTGTGTTGACCTGTCCACTGGTCCACTTGATGAATGGTTCTCTTTTGGGGTGGGAAGTTAGGTTTAGGATAAAGAAGGGAATTGAGTTTAGCTTAGGTTTAGGGTTAGATATGTATCAATGATGGGTAGGGTTTGGGTAATGGCCTGGTTTAGGCCATAGAAATAAATGGCAATGCAAAATCCCCTTAAGGATATAGTCTGACAAGTGTGTGTGTTTGTGTGGGTGTGTTTCTTAGCATGTGTAGGTTTGTTTGGCCTTTGCCACATCTCCAGTTTCTGCTTAAGCATAGGGTTACCAAGTGTAGTCCACGAAAGATAAGGCATTCTGACCTCAAATGGAAGAGAAGCAGTACGTTGCAGAAGAACTCACAGAGAATTTAGTATCCTGCTTTAGTGATAGATGGTTCCGAGCTTATTGCAAGGATGAAAACTAAGAACATCTTTAAAAACAAGGTAAGAGGCACGTCACAACTCCTTGGACTTGCAAGCTGTTGAAAAGATTCATTATGGTCTTTATTTTAGAATTAATAAGATTTAAAAAAGTAAAAACTTTATTTACCAGTATAGAGACTATGATATTTTTTCAAGTAACACAAAAAATTAGATGCATCTAAAATATATGATGGTATTCCAGAAACCTAAAACATTTTTCAAAGCATCCCCTTTTCATGCTGTATTTATTTTTTTTTTTTTTGTTTTAATGTGAATATATTTCAATAGTTTTGATTTGTTTGTTTTAGTGCATGGCCTAGAGTTTCAGCAAAGATTGGATTCTTTACATTTTGCTTTTTATTAATGACACTTGTTTACAAACAATTGTTCAATTCATACTATTTTTTTGTCATACTAATGCTGAATACATAACAGGAATTATTAGTATTTTAGGTATTTTGATATACAAACTCCAATTTTTTTGTGTAATATGACGTTTGGGTATTATTGGGTATTATTGGTACTGAGCAAAACCTGTTTCAGATTTAGGGATGTTTAAACAGTCTACTACTACTTTTGGATTATTAATTTACATCATGTGGTAGGATAACTGTTTGCTTCCTTCATTCCATCTTCACATTATTCCTGTCTCACAAAAACAACTGATGTCCCCTTGCCAGAGGTACTCCCTCATCATCTTGTCTATCAATCCACCCACATCACAACTCTCATTCTGTCTCATTGTCACTTTTCCTTTTGCAGTTGCACAGTTTTCATCCTAACCCATCACTCCACCCACATCTATCTCCCCAACAATTTTCGTATCATTCTCCTCATTAACTCTTTTTTGTGTCTATTTCTCTTAGAGAAGGGCTCGAACCACCAGTTTTGATTTTTGACGTCTGAAGTCTTTAATTAAACATCTGCAACATCTCCGCCACACATTTAGTCAAATAAACAAAATGAGCAGACACTCACAGAGAAATCCTTTTAAAGACCAGCCTCATGTATGTGCACATTCTATATTTTGGCGTCTAGTTAAATGGTACACAATCAAGGGTAGTTAACTTTAATCACAAATGACAAAGGTTTTATGTGTCATGGCCTCTGGAAGTCATGTGGTCCAGTGTAGTTTAAATGTCGTGTCTGGAAGAAGGGAGATCCGTGCTATCACTTCACGCCACTTAATTATGCATTAATTCATGCAAAGACCTAGTTACCTTGAAGCTTGTGTAGCTTAAAGTGGGTCCATATTGATGAATACACCAGAGCTCCCTTTTAAAAGCATGGAGATATACTACTGCAGCTTTGATTAAATACAAAAAAAATAGTCAGATTATTTACCCCTTTTCCAAGTCAAAATGATTAAAGTTGTGACAGAGACATAAGTTTCTCAACTGTCACCAGATAAGACTTCACATGAAATTAAGATACACGCACTTATTATGCAACTTAATAAATTATTTTAAAACCTTGTTATAATAACTCGTCTTCTGCTGTGTTCATCAAAGAAACCTACGTACACAAACACACACTCCTCAAGGTAGAAAAAAAAACAATTTACCAGTTTTTGACTTGGTAGAAATCTGCTGATCTTGAAAAATTATCCTATTCTTCAAACTTCTACAAAATGGCCAAGGCAAGGGCAGTGCTAACAACTGCATCTTGCATTTATTAAAAAATCAATAGCAGTTTTAAAAGGCTAAAACGTTTTGCTCAACCTGAGATTTAATTTTCTACTGTGCCTCTTTGATATCATGTGAATATTTTTTACTATTAATTTCCAAGAAACCCATCATCTCTGAAAAAGCTAAGATAAAATATGTGCTTTGAAACATCAAAACATTGTACTTTATAGAAGCTAATGTAGAAAAGGTACCCAAACACTGACAGAAACTGAAAAATCATCTTTATTTCTTTGTTCTTTCTTCTATAGGTGTTGAACAGAAGCTAAAAATGAAGTTGGCCATCTGTTTGTTCAGAGATTCTTCCAAAAGACTCTGTACTCTGATATGCAAATGCTGCTACCAACTTTGAAAACTGGACTTTCCCTCTGTTACAAAGACTGTAAAATTCTCTGATACTGATCCTTTTCAAGGCATTGCACTGGCTGAATCCCAGCCATGGAAGTGGCCCTGGTTGACTTTGAGAGCCTGGAGGACATTGATGGCAGCCTTGAGGATGAAGTTGACACCTATGCTGATGAGACAACAGCTCTCACAGTGGATGTTCCTCCAGAGCACAATAACAGCCCAGACATCAACAACGTCCTACAAGCCCGTCAACTGTCTGCCACCCCTTCCCACTGCAGCCCCATACCCTCCTACATTTGGGAATCCACATCATCTTCACCCATTCCACCAACACAAATACTGGGATTACCTCAATCACCGACGATGCCATCACCAAGTAGAAAGGGTCGCAGCAGCTGTGCCAGCATGATATCCAACTGGAAACTGCTCTTAAGTAGTGAAGGGGTAAAAGAAAGCGAAACAATCTTCAGTCGGCTAACGAAGGAGTGCTGTGAGGATCTTTTTGCAGATAAAAGAGGCCTTGATGATGGAGACCAGAAGGTCATCATCAACATCGCTGGTCTTCGTTTCGAGACACAACTCAAAACACTGGACCAGTTCCCTGAAACACTTCTTGGAGACCCTTTTAAGAGGATGGAGTACTTTGATCCAATGAGAAATGAATATTTCTTTGATCGTAACCGACCAAGTTTTGATGGAATCTTGTATTACTATCAGTCTGGTGGTAAAATTAGAAGACCAGCTAATGTTCCCCTTGATGTGTTTGCTGATGAAATTTTATTTTATGAGCTTGGACATGAAGCTATGGAACAGTTCAGAGAAGATGAAGGATTTATAAAAGACGTTGACATACCTCTCCCTAAAAATGAAATGTATAGGCAGTTTTGGTTGCTTTTTGAATATCCAGAGAGCTCTAACGCTGCACGCGGTGTAGCACTTGTTTCTGTCCTGGTCATTGTCATATCCATCATCATTTTCTGCATGGAGACACTGCCGGAATTTAGAGATGACGCTGATGTAGTTGCCACAGCAGTCCATCATTTTAACCAAACTAGAGGTTCTCCCTTTGGTTCATTATCTGGTGAAAGGCTGAAAACATTCTCAGATCCTTTCTTCTTTGTTGAGACTGCCTGCATAGGTTGGTTTGCCTTCGAGTTGTGCTTTCGTTTTCTGGTCTGCCCAAGTAAAAGTGAGTTCTTCCACAACCTTATGAACATGATTGATATTATATCCATTATTCCCTACTTTGTGACTTTGATCACAGAACTGGCCACAACCCATCAAGAGAGTTCAGGACAGAACATGTCTTTGGCGATTTTACGTATTATCCGTTTGGTCAGAGTGTTCCGTATTTTTAAACTATCACGTCATTCTAAAGGACTGCAGATCTTGGGTCAGACTCTCAAGGCCAGTATGCGTGAGCTTGGATTGCTCATCTTCTTTCTTTTTATTGGAGTGATCCTCTTCTCCAGTGCCATCTACTTTGCAGAGGTAGATGACCCTGATACACAGTTTGTCAGCATTCCCGATGGTTTTTGGTGGGCTGTTGTTACAATGACAACTGTAGGATATGGAGACATGTATCCTATTACCCTTGGGGGTAAGGTTGTGGGCACTTTGTGTGCAATAGCAGGTGTCTTGACAATTGCTTTGCCTGTTCCTGTCATTGTTTCAAACTTCAACTACTTCTACCACAGAGAGACTGAAGCAGAGGATAAGGTTCCCATGACTGAGGCCATCGAGCAAGCCATAAAGGCTGAAGAAAGTAACAAACGTCGCAGCAATAGTTCACTAAACAAAGCCAATGGTATCTGACAGAATAAAGGGAAAACATGTTGACTGACAGAAAAACTTTCCTCAGAGCATCCAATATATTCAGTACAGAAGATCATATGAATGAAATATTACTGAGAAGAAAATCCAAAGAAAGTACAAAAAAATTATTGATGGTTTATTGTTGAAAATAATGTTTTCTAATAACAAACAGGGTGTACCACAAATACCTCTTTTGTTGGGCTTTTTTTTTTATCTGAAAAGGGCAGACTTTGTTGGTTTTCCTGTAAATTTACCATGTTTAATTTCAGGTGTATTTTGTCATTCTTTACTAATTTATGCAATATGTAGTTATTTTAGATGTTGAAATCTGTCATTTTGGCAACCTGTCAACATTGAACTTGTCATACCTGTTTAGCATTGTTTATTTCTTATTTTTTTTACCATAAATCATAGTAACTTGGCTTAAAGAAGTTTTACTATCTTGCATTTACAAAAGTTATATGACATGATTTCCATATTTAACATATTTAATGTTGTATCTTGTTAAAATATAGAATAGCAATCATTAGAAACTACACTTCTATAATGCCTTGCAAAAGTATACATATTTCGTCAGAGTTTATATGGTAAACTAAAAACAAAATACTGTATACATCTACTTGGGACATGAAAAGAGAATGATACTGTTAAAAAAAATACAGTGCGTCCAACTGCCTTTAGAAATCACCAAATTTGTTATTTTGTGTCATGGACTGCATGATGAAGACCAAAGAAAAAAAGGATCACAGTTGTGTCAAAGTCAAGAGCATGTTTTAGTTGTAAATAAAATATTCCAGCTTTTCATATCTCATGGAGCACTTTCTATTCTAAATGTAATGTAGAATATAATGGGGAAAAAAACAGTATGGCAAAACCTAAAACCTACAAAGACATTAACCTGGCAAGCCAGATGGATAATGTGTAGCATTCAGGTTTAGTTCCAAACATTATGAATCTGGGATTATTCCTATCTAATATCTTTGCATAAAGGAGGGACATTCACCTGCTATCAAAGTTTGGTTTTAGCCAGTCACAGTAACTAATCAAATAGCAACAGACACCATGACAAAGCACAACAATAAAGCTCTTGCTGGCCAACTTTAGTGGCAAACTCATTTTGGTCGGTCTTGAATAGTTGGAGCTGAAATAGTAAAGATGGGTTCTGGTGTGGTTGGGAATCCCCTAATCCCACAAGAATACAACTTGCACACAAGGTTACCACAACATGTTTCAGTCTAAACTGACAGGCCAAGCAAGATAAGTATAAATCAAAGCAGCACCCTGAAGTGAATAACTTCATGAACTTTGATGGTGGCCTTGTGCTTTGAGGATATAATTCTTAAGCAGTGGCAGAAAAGTTGATGAGAGATTATGCAAAAATGGATTGAGCAGTATACCGGGCAATCCTGAATTAAAAGCTGTTGGAGTTACAGAATACTTGTTACTTGTAGGGATAATGATCTTCCAGGAGCTTAGTGACCCTAAACATACAACCACATCTACTATGTAATGGAATACTTACACTCAAAGCATATCTATACAGTAGAATAATATGGAGCCTATCCTAGCCTAAATTATTAAGGAATTTGTTTCAGATCATGTTTAAAAATAGTAGTTCTGTAGCCCACCTTGTAATTTTTCTAGGGATGAGTTCGAATATTTTACGGGAGACTCAATTCTTAATGTTAAAGTTTTTAAAACAAAAAAAAAAACTATTTTAAATCTAAAAAATTCAGACAGCATAAAGAACCGATACAAGTTTCCTTCAATTGTACTTAAAAATAGTGTTTTGATGTTAGTCCTGCTGTATCTAACCATATATTTATTTTTCTTTAGATTAAAAAAAAAAAAATCTTTCTACCAATAGTTTAATTATTCCATGTTATGGATTTCAAAGGGGTGCCTTAAATTGTAACATTTCCACAATCACCTAATTTGCCATATGTATGATAATACCTGGATGTCTCTGAAAGACTAATCTTTTTTTGTTCACTTCAGGTCACTTGTCAAAACGCAATTTATATTTTGTGTGCATTTATTTGTGTGAATTAATTAAAAACTATAACTTTATAACAAAAATCTTTCTTTCCTAATTTACTTTAAGGGATTAAATGTTTAACTGATTTCATTCTCTATCAAGAAACAAAAAAATGCCTATGATGATCAGTTTAGTTTAATGAGAAATTTTTGACTAAAAATGTTCTATGGAACTTCGAAACCCAGAAAAGGACAACAGAAGCCAAAGTTAGATTTTTAACAGAGAAAATAAAAAGACTGTTGGTGTTGTGAGAGAAATCACATCAAAATAATACAAAAATTATTTACTATGTAACTATTGATAGATACATTACTTCAGTTTGAAACACTGCTGTTCATAACTGTTTCCTGTATGTTTTTTTGTCATGGACATATTTTGCAACGCATTTGTTAATGAAGCTGTAAAACAATCCTCATAATTCAACTGTAATAAAAAAGAAAGGTAGAAAATGCATCAAATGTATTCTTGTTTTCTTCAAAGGACCCCAATGTGCTGTTGCAAAAAAGTTTATCTTCAGCAGTTCAGGATGAAAAAATTAAGGATCGGGTTCCCCTAGCCTTGTAAGAGCATCCAGGTCTAATCTGTACTGAAAAAAAATATTTAATTACTAGACAGACTAAGGAGTAAGGTTAGTAGCAGGGAGGAGTTTAATAATTTCATGACACTTAAAGAAAGAGTCTCTTAACTTGAGATTCTGGTGGAGGAGTGAACCCTTTGGTTTGGTTTCTTAGCAGGAGCTGATGGCAGGGTGATGATGTGACTGCAGGTGAAGAGGAGGCAAGAGAGGACATGACTTCATCAGCCTTGGGGATAGCAGGCCTAAATTCAGAAAAACAGGGTCAAAAGCAGGGTCAGAACCATGGAGACAGATTTGTAGAGGAAATCCAAAGGGCTGAGCTGGGTAGTCGATAATCAGAAACAGGGTTGTGGTCCAGAATATATGAAAACAGGAGAGTGAATCCATTAAGCTACAAGGCGAGATGGAAAAATCAGGATACAGAACAAGAAACGACCAGCCAGGCAAGTAAGGAAGGAAGGCTACTCACACAGTGGCTTTCAATAATCTGGCACTGACTAGAGACTTATAAAGCCAGGAGACAAGCTGAGTTTAGCAGTGCTGATTGAGAGTGGGCATGGTTAGCACAAGTGGAAAGAATGAGCTTGGGATTGAAGGCCAGAGCAGAATGTAAACAATGGTAATCAGTCAGGCCACAATCATTACAAAAACATGCTGAAGTGGAGCAGCTGAGTCAAAGTAAATATCTGTAATCTATAAAGTGAACACTTAAGGTAAAGATGTTAAAGTCTCAATCATATGTCTAATAAAGTGCTGTTATTTGTTTTAAGTAGGATTCTTCCCAACAATGATTGAACAATTTCTAGCACCTTTGCAATAATTAGATATTAGATACAAAGCTAATGCAATGGTTAATGGTGGCATTCCTATCAATTCCTACTAAATTAGGATATGATAGTATATATATATGGCTCTAAGTGGCCTTGCTCTCAAAATGTCCTTAATATTGGAAATTCTCCTGCAATAGAAGTGCTGCATTAGCTCGCGTCTGATGTAAAGATCAGCACACTGTTTCAAAAAGTATATAAAGTTCACAATAGATTATTTTCCTTAGCAATTAAAATCGATCTGTGGGATTTCAGATACTTATGGATTATAAAAGAAATTTTAAGTAAAGCAAGATTATTTTTTAAACGTTCTGCTTAAAAATTGGTGAGAGAGAGGTTGGTGATTTGTGTTCACTGGCAAGTCTTGTTTGAATTATGCAAACTGCTGTCATGCAAGAAAAACATTAGTTACATATTTTATCTCCAGAAATTTTAACACAGAGATTAAAAAGGCACAGAGAAAGAAAATGAAAGGGGTGAATTCCTTCGGTGATCCCCTTCAGGTAAGAGAATCTCCTATGTTACATAAGGTTTCCTCATTAACTTAGTTAATGTGTCTCTGCTTTCACTCTATTGTTAATGCCATAGACACAGATAGAGGTCACACAAACAAAGCAAGGGTTGCACCCTTACTGGAAGCCATCCAAACACCAACAGGATGCCAGTCTCTGGTTGACATGGAGTTGTCTCCCATCTATAAATGGTGGATGGGTTAACTTGACACCCTCTTCTCTAGACTGACATCAACATTTCATCCGAAATGGAGGGAGGCCTCCGCCAATGCATTCAGCGGAGACACCATGAAGACAGAATGTCTTTGAACACTTTCCAATTTTCGTTGTGTTGAAAGCCTTTGTCAATAAGTTAGCCTCTTATTTTGTATGGATGCATAAGCAATTCTTCACACTTTATCATCTTCATGTTAGGTTAAGCTGGGTAATAATGGGCTTGGTTCAATAAATACGAATTTCAGATTTAATTGTCTAAGTTCACAGCCTTTCAATACCAGTACTGGTGACTGTGTCGCGTTCGAAGAACATACATGTATCCTATATAGGCCAGGTCCTTTGAAGAACGCAGCCCCTGGATTCAGACACAGCTACTGAAACATATTATTTCCTCAAAAATATGTCACGTTTTTAATATTGCGGAATAATTTCTGGACCTATCATTATCTTAAAATATTTAAAAACACATGCAAAGATTAAGTAATTTTAAATTAAATTCCATTAGGAATCTTTTAAATGAAAACCAAATGAAATATTAGTCTGTCAACCTGATGGCAATTAGCATACCTTGCTGAGCTGGAGCTCTTTGAATACTAGAAATCCAGTGACCCACAAATGCACATTAATGTGCTGTTAAAAGACAGAACATTAGTGTGAATGACAAGGCAAACATGATTGTGTAATTGATGATGAGGAGGAAAAAAAACGTTCCAAAGATAAATCCAAATGTTTATAGAAAGTTAACGACATTTTCCTCGTTTGCAATTCCTTTTTGTTATTTAAACTATTTTTTTCTTCTCAACTTTACACCTCAGTACTTCCTCAAACAAAACTTAATAAAGTAAAACAAGTAATACACTCAACTGCAGATATTAACAATGGAAAAGGTACAGTTAGTGATAAATACATCTTGTTGCAAAAGGTCTCCTGAAACCCATAAGAAGATTTTCTTACTGTTTTCTTGTTTATTTAGTTAGAAATAGCCATTCATCTCAGCCGCTTCTAAGTTGTCAAGAAGGGTTTTTCCACAGGCTGGTTTGTCAAAAGAAAATAAGTCTAAACTGTGGGATTTTAACCGTATTTATAAGCTAGTTTAAACATTTCTGTTGCTTAAGACTGAGCTGGAGTCATGTGTATGGAACTGTTATAAACGGAAAAAATTCTTAGTGTCTTTTTCTGATTATTGTTATAGAATTTATATGATAATCAACAATATAATGACATAATGATAAAAGAATAACATTTGAAAACGTGATAATCATCAATATGCTAAAAACACAGAGTTATAGTGTTTGATTAACTTGTTTTTAACTGTCATGATTGAGTCACAAGGGGCTTTGTCTTCCTTTACACCTTGAAAGTAGTAAGTAAATAAGTAAGGTTTATTTATATATTTCTCATACAAGCTTAACAAAGTGCTGTACAATATAAGGCATAAAATACAAAAAAACACCATATAAAATACATATAGACAAAATTAATACAGTCATAGCAGCCCTAGATAAAATGAGTCTAAAATGCTTGGTTAACAAATAATGTTTTTAGTTGTTTTTTTGTAAATCATCCATGGAGTTCACCAAGCACAGGTAAAGTGGTAGTGCATTCGACAGTCTGGGTGTGACAGCTTGGATCTATCATGTCTTTTGCTAAAATGT
>NW_015150624.1:899600-905916 GCF_000732505.1 Cyprinodon variegatus
GTGAGGCTGAATCAAGCCACAGATGTAAGCGGCAGCCTGTCCATGCAGGGCTCGAAAGGTCAGGACCAGAAATTTACAGTTTATGCTGTATTGAATGGGAAGCCAGTGTAGAGCTTTGAGGACAGGAGTTATGTGGGCTTTTCTAGTTGTAGTTGCTGCACTAGCTGCAATGGAGCTGCTAGAGCTTTTTGTTCAGACAAGTGAACAAGCTATTGCAGTAGTCCAAACATGATGACACAAATGCATGGATGAGCATCTCAAAGTCATTTCAGAAACAAAATTTCTAAGTTTTGTGATGTTATGCAGTTGGTAAAAAAAAAGTTTTTTATTAAATGTTTTGTGTGCTTTTCCAGAGACATTTTCTCATCAATTAAAACTCCATGGTGTGTTTTGTCACCTGGTTTAAGTCACCTACAGTAGCAGCACTTCAAGCACCAGCCGAATGGCAGCGTACTTCCCTGCAACTGCCAGCAAATTCCCCTCCAACTTCCAGCCACTGGAGTGACCCCCGCTTTCTCCTGGGCGTGCATATTTTTTTACTCTGACTCCACCCTTTCACTGAATTACAGGGTCTGACCAGTAGATGACGCTTCTCTTTAGACCATTATGTCCATAAATCATGACAGAAAGAAGAGTTTAGTAAAAAGATTTATGTTTAAAAACGAATTGTATGGAAAGTGGGGAAATTTTGAATGGATACTACTGTAAGTGCTGCTTAATGACCCCAAATTCATTCAAGATTGACCAGCCCTGTGTAATGAAATTCCTATTAAAAACTAAACTGCTCTAGCAGAGGATGATAATCAAGCAGTAGAAAGCTTAATAAAATAAATTATACCATCTTAACAACTTTTGAAGAAAAAGCTCTTTAGCATTGCAGATTAAAAAGTGCTCCATGCATCTTTAGAAATTAATTTTGTTTTTACACCAAAACTGTTGTGCTGTTATGCAAGACCGGTTAAAGTAAAGTTTTAAGCCAAGTAATGCTAAACTGGAAGAAGTAAATAGTTTTTTGTCCCTTGCTCATTACAATATGTCCAAATCATTGTAGGATGTAAAGTTTGCAGAGAAAATAAAAAACTACATTTATAGAGATTTTAGCGTTATGTTTTACATGTATAAATCCAGGAAAATGAAACACTCAAGGTCACTGAGTGAAATAGAGCTGTAAATGAGACGAGGGAAAGGAGGGGTGAATGATGCTTTGGAGGAAACAGGAGCTGTGAGTTCACACGCCACCTAGTCTGCGGTAATGGACTGGAAGACACAGAGATACCTTACAAGCAGGCACAGAAACAACATTGCAAGTTGAAAAAGTCACCGGATACAGCTGGGTTTTAGAGACACTTAATTTTATTTGATTGTTTAGGTTTTTTTTTTATATATTTGGACTAATACAATTTTTTGGTAAAGATGTCATGTCAAATCAGATGGATTTAATGAAGAGAAAATCCTCCAATTCACCTTGAATAGTATAGCTTTGACTCTATAACTGGTAGAATTGTAATTAAAACCTTAATTGGATTGAAATCAAAGCTCTCATTGGACCAACACTGAACCTTAGATTTTGTGGGGCATCTAAGTGTTCTAAACCCCTTAGACATTTCCTTTTTTGGGGGGGATTTTTTTGGCAGTTAAAAAAGCTATAAAAAAGAAGATTGGATGGGAAGTAAAACGCCTTTAAATCTTAGAAACAAAGTCCATTGGACTGTTCTTTTCTTTTCATTTTTTTTTTTTTTGGAATAGCTATCACATTCAGTGTCACTCTCCACTTTTCCCTCGAGTATATACTCACAAGTTGTCATTGTTATTCATTGAATTCTTCTGTTTAACTGCGCCTAATGCTCTGATCCTCTGTCAGTCTGCCTGGTTTTCTACCCGTGTTGACACACAAATTGTAAGTTTATCTATTGTATTTATTAGAGAGTAATTGTTTGTTGATTAGCACTTGGGTCCTCTCCTAAACAAATAAGACACTCACTTTAGTCTGTCAGAAATCTGAAACCTTAAATCTGATAGTGCAAAGTTTTCCTGACTGATTTTCCTTTCTAATAGAATATTTGATTTCTTAAAAATCATGATGTGTTTTATTTAATATAGTTTACGTTACTTAATGCCATCAAACAACCTTTGCTTAAGTGAAGATGAAGAGTTATATTAAACCAAAGCTACTGTTAATGAAAAATTTATTCTGGAGAAATTACAAATGAAGACCATTATTCTTTTTCCATAAGGCTAGATTTGGGTATCATATTCTAAAGTATTTTGCAAAGACAGTATGGTTGTCTATCTGTGAAATGTAATTTAACGCTGTAAAACTTTTCAGTTACGTGCCTCCAGCCAATAACTATAAATGATCAAATTTTTCATGCTGAATCCTCAAGTCCCTTTACTGCAGCACTGTGACGCTTTGCTCAAGCTGAATTACATAGTTAGTGGGCTGCAAGGTTTCCCTGCACCATTTCATTGAAATATAAGAAAACATTAAGATCTTTAACATAAGTGCAATATGCAACAGGGCCAAGTACAGCTTTGTGTGTAAGAGAAATAAAAATACCTCTAAGTTAAACTGAAAAAAAACTTTCTTTGAGGAGAAAGTAGTATTGTTTGTATTAGTGAACTAGGCAATCAAGAGAGGGAACCCATTTTTTTTATTGATTGATAGATTTTTTTTGCTGTCTGGTAAAGGTAACCTCAATGAAACTTTCAAAAATCAAAGTGCAAAGAAGTCTGAAAATTTAAATAGGGGGTAAAAAAACTGTCTGAGTTGATGTGCTGCACAAGCAGATACTTCTCTGTGGAAGATTCCTGTCAGGTGCTTAAATATGCATGAGAGTGCTTCATCATTAACGAGATGTCAGTACGGAAAGTTCCTCAAGTGATTTTAAGAATAATGAATAAGGAGCAAGGGCCATTTAAGAAAAGTAAGAAGGGTAGAAAACCAGTCGAGGTCAGGAGAAGAGTAGATCAGAGTAACAGAAATTAAAGGATATACATGTGTGTGCGGGAATGCATGTCAGGTGTACACAACTTTATTTATAAACCATATTTGTCAACTACTGTCATACTATTTATAGTTTTTTATGACGATGAGTTTACAAACAAGTGACAAACAAGGCATTAAATCAACCTACTTATTTGTGCATTAATAGAATAGCATTGGTAAATGATTTTTGTCCCAAAATGGGGTAAATTCTAGTTTTATCAGCGGTAAGTGAGGAAAAAAATTACAAAGAAACGATAATAGAAAATTTTCAAAAACAGCATACTAAAATCAAATGAAATGTGTTACTATAGTAACTGGGTTAATACTATATAAAGCACATTTAATTAGCAAGATAATTCAAAGTTCTGTACATGAAAAAAAGAGGGAAAAGACTGCATTGCAGGGGCATAAAGTTAATTAAATACCAAATAACATAAATAATATTAGTAAAATAGATAATCAAACTAAAAAACAATGATAAAAATGATTGACAAGAAAATGACAGGGAAGTTAATTATTTTTAATCGTGGAGATTTTCTTTAGGTGATATGAAGCAGTTAGGTGGGGAATGTTGATATTAAATATGAGAGACCCTAGGATGGACCCTTGGGGAACGCCGCACATGATTTATTTTTCTGATGTAAAGTTACCTACGGAGAGAAAAAAAATCCTGTCCTTCAAGTAGGAATTTTAGGCTAATTTATTCAAATTGCCTTTAAATAGTAGGCTAATGAAGCATCTTGATTCATTTACAGCCTTAAATCTACGGTGGTCGGGAAGTGCAAACCAACAATACAAAATCTGAAACACTTTTACAAATCTTGAAACAACTTTGCATTTCAGAAAACAAATTTACAATAAACGAAACACTTTTACAAATCATAAAACAATTTTACATTGTACAAGGTACTACTGTACAAGGGCACACCTGTGTTTTGCACATGCATTTTGTTTTGTTTGCTGCAGAAAGTAGCTTTATAGAATGTAAATTTTATGAAACAAATGACGGACAGAATTGCTGCAGTATAAATACTTTATTTGCAAAAGGAAATTACTGCAAAACATACAATTAGAAATAGTCCGGAATATCGAAGAAAAAAAAAAAAAAAAAACGTTCAATTTACTCGGTCTTCTGCATTTGGCCACATGTTTTCATCCACATCACACCTGATATCTTCTCTGCCAAGGCATCGTAAGAAGAATCTTTTTGCATGCCTTATCCACCCCTGGCAGTGTTCAGCTGTGATGTCTTGAAATGCAGCATCCATTGCATCTAGGAGAGACATTTGGTCATGTGGACGATGGTCAAATACCTTCCATCTCCAGGCTGAGAAAAACTCCTCAATGGGGTTGAGAAAAGGAGAGTAAGGAGCAAGGAAATGGGATATCATCCTTGGATGGGCATCAGACCAGGCTGTAATTGTATGGGAATGGTTGAAATGACACATTGTCCCATGTGATCACATATATTGGCAATTGGTCTCCCAACTGCCCCCTTTCTACCTCTGGCACCAGTCTTTCAAGAAGGTCTTCTCAAAAAATAAGAAGGCAGTCGGTGTTGTAGGGGCCAAGCTCACATTTATGCAAGAGTACACCATTGTTGGAGATTGCAGCCCACATGGTGATGTTGGCTCCTCTCTGAACCAGCACAGCAACCGTGGCCCTTTTGCCAATTATGTTTCTCCCACGGCGACGCCTTTTTGCCAGGTTGAAGCCAGCCTCGTCAACAAAGATAAATTCATGGGGGACTTGATTGGCCTCCAACTCCATGACTGTCTAAAAGTAATTAGGCACAGTGTATGTAACTGCTGTGCTATACTGAAATTCTACTGTATGTCCTAATGTACTCTAAGTTTATAGAATAGTTTACTGCAAAACAAACTGTGTATAGTGATGACTGTATTGCATAAACTTACCTGGACATATTGGTGACGGAATTCTTTGGTGTGTTCACTGTTCCTTTCAAAAGGAACTTTGTATAGTTGTTTAATTCGGAATCTGTGTTTAGCTAGAGTCCGAGAGATGGATGTTATGCTGATTGCTGCAATGTTCCCAAAGACAAGGTTGTCCTCTACAACTCTGGACTAAATGTCTTTCAGTTTTATTTCATTGTCAGCAGTCACCATGTTGACAATAGCAAGTTCTTGTTCTTCATTCAGGACCTTTCCTCTGCCCCCTGACGGTGGTAGACGTTGAATCCTTAGAGAGACAGGCAGCTACATATCCGACACTGGAGGCATAAAGTCCCTCTAAACTGTAAATGGTAATTTTACAGTATTAACACTTTGGTGTAGGAGAAGCAATATCCTACCTGTTGGTTTCTCTGAAAATACGGACAATAGATGCCACTGTGTCCTGGCTGATATTTGGCTGTACTTGTTCGCCAGCCTCTCTGTATGATAGCCTGTGGTTTATGACATGGTCAATGATCGTGGCTCTTGTTTGATCAGTTACCTTAGCTTTGGTCCTTCTTTGAGCGCCACCATGCATTCTTATTCTTCCCCCTCTACCTTGCCCCACTTCTCTCCCTTGTCCTGGTACTTATCTTCCTCGCCCTCGTGCAGGTATTTCTTTCTTTCTTTCTTTCTTTCTTTCTTTCTTTCTTTCTTTCTTTCTTTCTTTCTTTCTTTCTTTCCTTCTTTCTCTTTCTTTCCCTCTTTCTTTCTTTCTTTCTTTCTTTCTCTCTTTATCTCTTTCTCTCTTTCTTTCCTTCTTTCTCTTTCTTTCTTTCTTTCTTTCTTTCTCTCTTTCTTTCCTTCTTTCTCTTTCTTTCTTTCTTTCTTTCTTTCTCTTTCTTTCTTTCTTTCTTTCTTTCTCTCTTTCTCCCTCTCAGAGAGAGACAGAGGGAGACAGAGAGAGAGATTACGGTTATTTCAATAATTGATTAATCACAATTAATCCGTTTATTCCAATTAATTGTTTCAGCCCCTCCTCATTTGCATAATTAGGCAGAAATACATACAGAAATGTAAATACGACAGGCAGAAATAAATAGCATGGAAGAAATAAATATGGTAAAAAAACAAAAAAAACAAAGCAAGAATAAACCAGACAAAAATATCATGACATGAACAACATAAATATTTAAGTAGATACTTCTAGATACTTGTGAGAAACTCTCAGAGTATATTTTCCAGTGAATAAACTAGATTAGCTTTGGAAATGATCCATCCACATAATTAAACCTAAAATAACAAATAAACTGTAGTATGTTTAAAAAAGCATGGCAAAACATTTACAAATATTAATAATTATTTTTTAGATTCAATCTATTTTCCAACCCAAACGTTGCATTTATTTAGGGTGTGTTATTATTATGTGTTTCAGTGT
>NW_015150624.1:908455-921383 GCF_000732505.1 Cyprinodon variegatus
TAACCTGAACCTAACCTGTTTGTCCTCTCTGCCTTCCAGGGTAGAACCCTGTGTGTCACCATTAAATATTGGACTTTAATCCTGCCTGCCTGTTCTTTGAGTTCTGCATCTTGGGCTAGCAAACCAACCTCTTCATGACATTAGCTGCATATTGGTTATTAATTCTCCAGTTTATATTTTTAAAACACTTTACAGAATTGTATTGTTTATATTTTAACTCTTCCCTATTATGTTTTTTTTATACATTTTTCTAAGGTCCACATTTGTGTGACCATTTTCAATAATCTTTCTGCTGCTGTAAATTTGCCCATTGTGGGACAATAAAGAGATTTTCTATTCTATTCTATAAAAGGGGTAGAAATATATAAGTAAATCTAAACAATGTATGTATAAAAAAATATATCTGCCAAACCTCTAATATTCAACAACAAAAAATACTTAGTTAAGCATATTATGCAAAACAGCAATAAAAAAATGTAACTCCTATCTGATTTATAGTCCCCACCATGCAGATATATTAGAATCTGTCCTTAAATTACAGCCAAACCCATTTACACAGTAACAGATAAAAACCTTTAGATAATCAAACATTACCGCCACATATCTGACTCTACAACCATTAAAACAACTATTTTCATTCAATTCAGACGGAACTATTCACAGACTGGATTATATTATACTGTACTTCCAATTTTCACCACTGTTCAGCGTAGGGTGGCCATTTCTATAGCACACTAAGGTGTACATAAGAATCGGGTAAAGTCACATTTATAGTACAATTCTTAGTAGTTTAAAGAGGATGCTTGTGTAGCTGAATAAAACAAAAATATTAAAGAAATGTAAAAAAAGAATTGGTTCCCACCTTTTGTATTTATTTAATACATTGTGTTGTTTAAAAAGTGTCAATTTTTTGATACGATTAATTTGGGCGGAACTGCTGCAATTGATCATAAAGCAGTTGTTTGGAAAAGGTTGAGGCGGAGAAAAAGCTAGAGAATAGGACAATGCAAATTTCAAAAAGTGGCTGGAAAAGAGGAATTCCTGACATGGCTGCAGCCTGTCGAGAGTAAAGATGATTTCACCGTGTTTTCTCTCTCTCTCTCTCTCTCTCTCTCTCTCTCTCTCTCTCTCTCTCTNGAACTATTCACAGACTTGTATAAAATTAAACTGAACTTCCAATTTTCACCACTGTTCGGAGCCAAGTAACCTTTCCTCTGATCACGGAACAGCTGGCTTGCTTGGTCTCTTAATGAATCCTGGGAAAACCAAGGATACCGAGGATACATCGGACCTGTCCTTCAAATCGGGCAAAAAGAAGGACGCATTTTAAGGCCGCATAACGAGGACTCTTGGAATCCGACCAGACTTCGGCGCGACGCTATGACGTAATCGTCCTTCGAATCTGGCCTTCTAAGGACGCATCCCAGGTTTTTGAACAGAGCAGCAGTGGCTCGCTGTGACACTTCCGGTGGCTCGTTGGCCTGACACAGCTTCAGTACTGGCAGGCACGGCGTACGACTGGCCTCAGCCACTACCTTATTTTTTCATTTAGTTGATGAAACAAAGTAGTTTATCTGCCAATAAGTGGCCTCTGCCGGCAGCGGCCACTATGATGACAGTCCGGCTGTCTGCCAGTAGGCTGCCTGCCCGAGCGACTCCCAGGTTTACTGACACCGTTTTAGGGGCTGTAGTGGCCGGTTTCGTTAAATAACTTATTTTATGTTTTATTTATTCTTCTTGCCGCATTTGCTGGGGTACATTTTGAAATATAAATAAAAAACATTTCTGGAAATGCTTTTTCAAATTTTACATTTCAAATTTAATTTTGATATGCATTTGCTGGGGTACATTTTGAAAATAAATCTCAAATGTCTTTTTCTTTTTCATTTTAATTAGGTAAAAGGATGAGCGGTCTTGAAGAAGAAAATTAAAATGCAAACAGGATTATTGATTACTAATTTCATTTATGAGTCAAACCATGCAGCCACATTCTTAAAGTGAAAAAGCATTTCTGAAAATGGCGTTTCATTTGAAATATGGTAACGATTTGCTTCCGTAATGTAGAACCCGTATTACACAAACAGCAAATATAGAAGGTGTGGTGCATGCTTTGGTGGTGCAGTGGTTAACTCGCATGACCCATGTATGGATGCCTTAGTCCTCGACATGGTCGACCCGGGTTGGAATCTGACCTGTGGAACTTGCTAAATGTTTTCCACCTCCCACCTTCACCCCTTTCCTGTCAGCCTACTGTAAAAAAAAAACACAAAAAAAAACGAGCCACTAGTTCTGTAAAAACTAAAAAAATATATATATATTAAAAAGTGCATTCCCCCAATACCAGTTACACATTCAGTGGGGACCTAGGAACTTTGGGCTAGTACTTGTTTCTGGTACCACTGTTGTTACAAATTTGCACTATAACTAAATTGCTATTGTTTTTGTGCTGTAGTCAATGTAATAATCTCAATTTGATAAAGACTTAAAGGCAACAAACAAAGGAAAAGCATTTTACATAAATGTATATGAATTTAGGAGTCAAGGGGTTAAGGCAATAGTTTTATAAATTTGTCATGTATATAGCATTGAATAATCAACAAGGCTATAAAAAGGCTTAAGAATTAAGTTTACTTGACATAAAATGATAGAAATATATTTCATCCATCTGAGAGAGCGTGGTATATAAAATATTTCCTTAGACCTTGTTAGAGTGATAATTATAAAATTATTGTGTGGACATATGAAACATTGAAAGAAAGAAGATGCTACATTTCTATCCTGTGATTCAACCAGAAGGGTCATAAACTTTTATCACCTCCATCCAGTGGGTCATGAGGCAGAATCACACGGTTGTGTGACTTCCATCCAGCCAGATGGTCATCTTATGACCTGCATCCTCCCAGATAATCATTACTGGGTCTTCTGTTTAAGGCCCGCCCTATGATGTTGTAAACTGTTAATAAAAGGCTTTGCCATGAAGGGATCTGTGTGTGAAGGTGCTGGTTTCTGAGCCAGCAGCTTTTCTCCCCTACTGCAGAGGCTGACGTCAAAACCCTGTCTGTTTTTGATCATTTCCTCTTAATCTTTTAAACTCACATTTCTCTGGATTAAAACCCAACAGACCTACAGTTATAGAGTGGAGGCGCCGCTCTAAGTTCTGTATAGATCTCAGTGATGCTTGCTGTGCCTTGATCCTCTTTCCCTCTTGGAACTTGTCTAGCTTTAGCCTTAGCCTGCCTTAGCCACTCATACAAGACGACACGCATGGCTCAGGCTCATTCTCTGACAGACATACATGCCAACGCTTAAGCACCTCTCTGTCTGGATGTGTGTGTAGCTCCTCAGAGTTTTGCCAAGTTTGGCTTGTGACAAGTGAGTCTCAGGAGAGGTTGTGCAGATCAGGGCTGAGCTGAGAACCAGGGCCTGGATGCATTAGAGGGAAAGTTATACGACAGCAGCCCTACGTGAGAGCCTTATCTTGTGGCTGGTGCCTCTCCTTTAGCATCTTACCTCTGGAGCCCTGAGGGGCGGATACACGTCCTTCTGACTTACCCTGTACTGCCGGCATGACTTTTACCTACTAACCGTGTCTGTTTGATTTACCCCCTGCATGTACTGTATGTCTGCATGATGGGCTCTCTGATAAACCGGTTTCAAAAAGCTGCACCGTATGTCTCCAAGAGTTAATGCTGAAACTGATTGCTTATTTTAACTTTCTACAAGTCAGAAATAATTAGACCTCAGTTGAGTTAGCTGTGATGTGAGGTTATCCCTGAACTTCATCTCAGTTTGAGCTCAGGTACGGCATCCACACGTTAAAGGTCATAGCTTAGTTTTTCAAAAATATGACAATTGCAGAATGTCTACTGTGATGCAGAGTAAAGGTATTAATTTTACCGAAAACTATGTAGCATACAGATAACCATTAGAATATAAATATGAATAAATAATTGTTTTATCCTTTTTGAAAAGTTCACCATATATATAAATAGACCGCAATAGGAGTAATAGGTTGGATTTTAGATTTTAACAAGACTTTATTTACACAATTCAAACAACAGAATCAGTTATTGATGTAAAACAAAGTCAGTTAAAAATCACTATTAAGGTAAAAACAAGTGTCATTTAAAAATAATTAAATGAGGAGCTTATTAACTTGTAGTTGTCCTTCATCTGATACCGATGAAAAACAGTGAGATTGAAATCTGCCTTTTTTTGTAGACCAAATTTTAAACACTGAATTTTTATCTGGGGAAAATTCAGCTGCAAAAAATTTGCTTTCAAATATGTTGACTTTTCGGTGAGCTCAAGCCAAAGTAAGCGACACTCGATGCAGTCGAGCAGCTTCTAGCCAATTAAATTAGCTCATTTTGTCGTAGAAAAAAAAGGTTGTTTGCCGCCGGCCGCTTCTTCGGGATCAAACCAAGAGCCTTGGTAGACGGGTGTTGCACTAGCAGTGATCGCCTCCGTTATTTCATCCAGTCCGATTAGATGAAAAACTAACCGTCATCTGGTCACCGTACTGATCACTCAGACTGATGCAGATATTCAACCCTGTACTTTGCATGGAAGATTGGTTGCCAGGTTTGCTGATATCCTGCAGGTCAGGAGTACTCTTGCAAAATAGTTTATTTGCTAATAATAATAATAATAATAATAATAGAATGAACACAAAGTGACTTGGCAAGCTACAATGTCTTGCATACTTTAACCAACTTATTTATTAATGTATTATGTCACCTAATTGTACCATGACTTTATTACTATGTGATATATTCATGGTGTGAATGTTGATGTTTTCCTGTTCCTAGGTCCATTGTTAAGGATGAAAAATATTTTGTGACGATTAGATAAGTCCTGTTCCAGATGGAACTTGATGCTGGGTTTTTATGAATATGAAAACTGCAGGCACTTTCAGTTTAATTTCCAGTGGTCTCTGCAGCTGGAACATGTTCTTCATTTTTAGAAAGTCTCAGTTATCATTCTAATGAAGAAGTTTGGAAACTCTTATACATCTCTGATGAGGGCAGCTGTAAATCTGGTTACACAGCTCTATGGAAAGCTATCTCGAATGATTTAGTGCATTTTGCCTAATGTCACTCTTTAATGAATAAAGAGCCAGAACCCAACAGGCACTCAAATATGGAGTTACAAATGTTTATTTTTAACACTTAAGAGTAGCTGTTGGAGTGGTCTAGCTTTATTCATGTTACTCTGGTAATTCTGGAACAACAAAACAGATAAGATTTAGACTGGGATTAAAGCCAAAAAAAAATGAAGACAAAGGGAATTACCAGGTGTCAAAGTCCAGCTCCAACAGGGCAGAGTGCTCTATAAAATGGGTCTTTGAGGTCTCTGGGAGGTTTTTGGAGAGCAGGGTAACTGACGTCCACAATCCAACAGTTTGAGGTCATTGGACTATTCAGGGTCATGCATGAAAGGTCGATCAGGCAAAGATTACCTAAAACCCGATGGGCTTAATCATTTTTGGAGATTAGGCAAGGTTCAGCAACAGATCAGAAGAAAAACACAACTCAACACTAACTGTTAAGGTCCGTCCAAAGGCAGTGGTCAGGAAAAGACAAGGTCAAAGAACAGGATCCCACTT
Source organism: Cyprinodon variegatus (assembly GCF_000732505.1). Lineage (NCBI taxonomy): Eukaryota > Metazoa > Chordata > Actinopteri > Cyprinodontiformes > Cyprinodontidae > Cyprinodon > Cyprinodon variegatus. The sequence continues at coordinate 914,064 of NW_015150624.1, forward strand.
GGTTTATGAAGCAGGATTTGAAGGCTGTGAAAAGGCACATTTCACACAGTGCAGGGGAAGAGCTATGATTGAACAGGATCACTTTACTAACCAAAGCCCGATCCAGTCCAATCTATCTAAGTTCTCCAATCATATTCATCATATCAATGTCAAATCATATTTTCTTGGATATGCAAAGGAGAGCAGAAACAGCTGCGGGAGCTGGGATGGAGAGGGGCACTTGAAGGGAAGACAAATTGTGGGGGCCAGATGCAACGAAAGTCTAATTTAGCTTGTAAACGCTATTGATACAATAACCATCTGCCATCTGCATGAGGGAGCCTGCTTCTTCTTAAAGGCCACCACTGATTGAGGTAATGGAACCCTGCCTGCCACGCTGTGAGAGGCAGGAGAAAATGAAAACATCAAAGACACATTGCAACTCCACCACACTATGGAAATCTGACATACACCTGCCATCATTCAGAACTAACTGGTACAGAAAGTCTCAAAGTTCTCCATTCATTAACCCTGATTATGTAACTGTCTGGATGCTGGGAGTGTGTTTGGTTTTTCCTTTGGGTTTTTATTACCTGCGGTAAAATGAATGGGGTTGATGATGAAATGGCCCTTAAACCTTGAAGCAGGATTGGCAATATGAAGGGGAATGTTTGATTCCAAGATAAAGGAGGGAACAAGGAAGTGGTGGTCTGATCCCACCTACTTCTTAGTTTGCTTAGCTGAACTTCACTGGATCTGGAACTCTGACTGGCATTGTCTCCAAGTTTGGTTTGATAGAAAATCATCCTGAGAAGATCCTGCTAGAGTCCGGTACCAGATCAGGAGGAATTGGTTCTGACTGCATTTGGTAAAAGTCTGGATCAGGGTGAGTGTTCTCTTTGTTTTCCTCTCAGTGGACAATATAGGGAACCATAACCAGAACTTAGTTTGGTTCTCCTTCAGAACCAAGCTCCTGGCTTCATGTAACTGTGGTTCTGGACAGGGTCTGATTTCCAGTTTATCAACAAAAAAGGTAGATTTTTCTATGCTTAGTTTTTCCTTCAGTCACAAACTAAATTAGAGGAAAAACAGAATATTTAACTATTTTAAAGCTTAAGTTCTTTGGTGGTTGTATTAAATTAATACAAGTTATTTTACCACTCTGCTGCCTCCTTTTGGAGGATTACTATGCTTTAAACAGATTGATCGTTACTGAATGTGTATAAATCAGGACCACAGTGTAAGCGCACGTAATAGCAACATCCAACTTCAGCATACCTTGAACACAGAGAAGAGATGATGGCACAGAACCACTGATTCAATGACAGCATTCTACTGTGAAGCGCTCATGAATACTGTCATTACACTATCAGCCATTCAAAATGGCCCTTCCCAGTCAAACGCCAGCCAAATGGCAGCCCATTTCCCTGCAACTCCCAGCAAAATTCCCTCAATGAACCCAACATAATTTTTACTCTGACTCCATCCTTTTACTCAATTACAGGGTCTGACAAGGAGATGGTGCTTCTCTGATGGTGCTTCTCTTTAGATCTTAATGTCTACAAATCATGACAGAAAGAATATTTCAGTTTGAAGATTGATGTTTAAATAGGAATTGTAGGGGACCAGCCAAGTGCACATCAAGGAAAGTGGGGAAATTTTGAATGGCTTCTACTGTATGTATGGAAACAAACAGTTTTGGAAGCTTTAATGTAAATAAGCTCCTCACATCATCTCCACACTGGCTGACAACTACTGCCTTTAATAAACACATAGTCTGTACTTTTTCTAGGCTATATTGATTTTACTTCCATTGTTTCCATTTTTTCATGGTATAATACAGTCCTGTTTTTTCTCTTATCTGGAATAGTGTGACCACTGTTTAATTCTTTTGTAATTTATATATTTTATTTTTGTTAAAGTGCTTGACAAGCAACTGAATGCTACCAATGCGCAGAAATATGAAGTTCAAAAACAACTTTTTATTTAATCATAAACAAGAAAAATCATCAAACCTCAGATACTTTTTTCTCTAGTGTTCCCAAAACTGGAAATACAGGCGTCATTGTTTAAAACTACAGTGTTTAATTTTGATGCAACATCTAACAGCCAGGTTATAAAGATATTAAATTTTAATGATTTATTGTATATTTTAAACTTTTTGACAAATAAAAAACTGAAAACCTGGGTGTGCAAAATTATTCAGCCCCCTTGAGTTAATACTACGTAGCGCCATTAATTTCTGCGATTGCAGGTTGCAAGTTGCTCAGTGACCTTGAGCAAAGTAAGGATTGATAGGATTTGGAAACAGCAGTCTTCAGTTCTTTCACGGATTCTCGATCAGATTCACATGGTATAGAGGAGATCATTTTGTGAGTTTTATAATCCATTGTCTCCCTAGCAATGATAGCTGCTGTCTACCTCATTCTGGGCCACATAGTATAGAGGCGGCCACTCTGTGAGTTTTACGACTCTTTGTTCTAGTTTAGCCCCACCTAGTTGGTCCCATAGTGTTATCTGTGCTGACTCATTAAGCTACAGTGCTGCTACCTTTGAATGCATTTGTTAATCATTGGTAGATAGGTTTTACCTTTGATTTGAATGAACAATAAATCAACTACAACTCCGAATCCTAGTTACTTCATAGATTCATAATCTGGCGGTAAAATAGCATAACAGTGTTTTGATGAACTGTGCTGCTTTTATGCCAAACATAACATTTTGCAATGTTGCCAAATAGTCTGCCTTTGGTTTAATCTGACTAGAGCACCTTCTTCTACATGTTTGATGTGTCTCCCAGCTGGCTTGTGGCAAATTTTAAACAATACTTTTTATGGATATCTTTAAAAAAATGCCTCTCATTAAGTGCAGATTTGAGCAGCATACTGTCTTATTGACGGAGTCTCCCACCTCTTCTGCAGATCTCTGCAGAGTGATCATGGGCCTCTTGGCTGCATTTTAGATCAGTTTTTTCCTTGTTTGAGCTGAAAGTTTAGAGGGATCACCAGATCTTTATTGATTCACAGTGGTCTGATACCCCTACATATCAGTATTATCAATTGCACAGTGCTCCTTGCGATGTTTAAAGCTTGGGAAATCTTTTTGTATTCAAATTTCTTCATAACAGTCTGGTGTGTTCCTTGCTCTTTGTGATGCTCTCTGCCACTTTAAACAGACTTCTGAGACAATCACAGAGCAGGTACATTTATACAGAGACTTGATTACACACAGGTGGATATATGGTCATCTTTCATTAAGGTCAATGTTGGATCATTCAGAGAGCCGTGCTGGACTTCTGAAGAGAGTTCACTGCACTGAAAGTAAAGGGGCCAGTTAATTTTGCACACTGCACTCTTTAGTTCTTTTTTATTTTATATCTTTTCTATATGTTTGAAGCCTAAAAATGTGGTAAAAGGTCTAAAAGTTCAAGGCTAAAAGTTGGGAGTCTGGTAAAGTACATGAATCTTCTGATGTGTGAAGAATAACTCCGACACATGGACGGCCTGGTCCTTGCCAAACTTAATTTAGTCAGAGCCGTGTTTGTATGCTAGATGGATTGCATAGAGCACTGCATCCGTTTTGTTTAACACATCCCAAGAAGGTTGCATCTGATAAGAATTTTATTATAGATCTTAGTTTTATAAGATAAACTTTGATTCATGAATGGTTCCTTTCAGGTTGAAGACATGGCCTCAGATCAAATGGAAGTGTCTGCCCTTGGTAGGCCATTCGCATTGGGGATGCTTTATGATGCTTACAGTGATAAGCTGATAACAGGTAAGATGAGAACAAATTAGCTCATATATTTAGGTAATCAACATCTCAGATGTTAGGAGGATTTGTTTTTTGTTTTTGGTAAACCTTATATACCACCTTACCCTTGTTTAAGTAGTACATACTAAGTAGGTAAGTACTGTAAATAAGTAAAAATGTATTCAACAGCAAGATAATCCAAAGTGTCTTACATCATAAAAAAATCAAACAAATGTGCAGTAAAATCATGTAAATCATAAAAAACATCAATCAAGTACATAGCAAATCAACAAAACATTAAAATCATTACACAGAATCATTAAAAAAAATCACCAAAAAAATAAAAAATAAAAAATCAGGCAGATAAACTTGATAACCAAAAGGAGCTGGTCAATATTTAAAAGGCTTTTGTGTATAACAGCTTTTCACCTGCATTTCTTTCTAAGCTACTAATCCTCAGCATCTCTAAACAGGAAAGTTTTCAGCGTTGATTTAAAGGAATTTAGAGTTTTGCCTGTTTTGCATTTTTCTGGTAGTTTGTTTCAGAATGGAGCATAAAAACTGAAAGCTGCTACTCTATGATTGTTTCTTGGGCAGGGGCGGATTTACCATTCAGCAAAACAAGGTAGAGGCCTAGAGCCCCAAGCTCCTGGGGGCCCCATAAAACTCTGTTTACATGTGATACAGCTATTACTTATTGGTGCACATTAATTATGTTTTTGATAAAAATTCTTTCGTTAGCCAGGATCGTTAGCCACAAAAAAATCTTATAATATTAAGTGTGTCTCAGCCCCCATCTTCAGTCTCCACCATATTGGATCAGTCCATTTCCTGCACATGTTCAGAAAGGTCCAAACAGAAATCAGCAAACCATTTGAAAACAAACGGCAGGAAGAACAGCTTGATAATTTTGCACATTTGTGGCTATATTTAGCTACTTTTCTGACCTTTCTCCTCCTCTTGTGTCTGCACTGCCTCCTTCTTCTTCTTCTTGAGTTTTTTTCATTGGTTAGCAAACAGTTAATGGTGAATTACTGACACTTACTGGCATGGAATGTTGTACTAAATGGATGAATTATAGTAATTTTATTTAGTTGTTTCTCTTTATAAAAGCTAATACTCTTACAATTCCCAAAAGTTTTCCCTTCCAGCTATCTTTCTGCACTGCTTTGACTGACAAAAAAAAAAAAAAAAAAAAAAGTAATCGGAGGGATTCTGAATGTCCTACAGCTAGAGGTATAAAATATGCAAATTGGATAATGACCATAGATGAAGATCATCTAGCGCTTTTTTGGACATCCAATATCGACTTTACTTGCTGAGACATGGCAACACTGGCGAAGAGTAGAGATGAGTAGAGGTGCAATCGAAGAAAAATTCAAAATTTTAACAAAAACATAAATAAGAAAAAGACAAATTAAAATTGGTGTTCCTCATTTATGTAATTTAGTAGCAGGGTTTACCCTTTGTTTCAGTTGGTCAAAAGACAAGGAATTTATTTATTTTTATTTCTCAAGAGTGCTTGGTTTGGAAATTTGTTGATGTCCCTGAAAGAATCACCACCAGTAAGAAGAGGGAGTAACAGAGAATGGCTGGCCGAAGACTGAGATCCTGAATTGTATTGACCGTGAGATAGATGCCACTAACTCAGCGGAGCTTCAATATCCAGCTTCAAAGTAACATCCCCAGGGTCATTTACTGCAGATTTCTGAAGCAACCTTAGAGTTCACAAAGTTCTTGTTCTCCGCACATCCCATACTACTGAGTTATTTGTATGTGGCATTTTGAAACAACTTGGTTAAGAACAGCCAGTGCCATAGCAGCCACCCAAAATACTGAAGGCAACTGTTCTGCAGGATAGATCATAAAAGCACGTTGGGGCTATTTTCTAATTCAGATATCAAGAAGTATTGGTTTGACTTGTCATAATTGACTTTGAGATATTTTGATTATAATTCTGGAGGTGTGACACGGTAAATGGCATTTTGACTCTCCAAAATGTGATTGAAGATATCTTGAATTGTAATTTCAGTCTTTCTTTTTTAATACATTTTTAAAAATTTCAACAACAAAAAAATTCTGTCAATATGGGGTACTGAGTGTACATTAATGAGAAATAAAACCTACTTGTCAAGAAAATCAGACTCTAAGACCCAGTATTCAGGCGAGACAGACAATGCGAAATTTCAAAACATTTAATGTGTTGATGGCAGCATCACAGCTGATATTTTTCTCCAGGATCGAGTCACAGCCAAACAGGAACGGACAAGCTGAAGCTACTATGATGATCGTAGGGGAATGTTAGAGATTGAACTAACAGAGAGGGGGAATAGGGATAGAATGAAGCAGAATGATGAAATGTGGGTCCCCAAGTCCTCCAGCAGTCTAAGCCTATAGCGGCATAACTATAGAGATAGCTCAGGATAACCTGAGCCACTCTAACTATAAGCTTTATCAAAAAGGAAAGTTTTAAGCCTAGCCTTAAAAGTAGACAGGGTGTCTGCCTCACGGACTAAAACTGGTAGTTGGTTCCACAGGAGAGGAGCCTGATAACTAAAAGATCTGCCTCCCATTCTACTTTTAGAAATTCTAGGAACCACTAGTAAACCTGCAGATTGAGAGCGAAGTACTCTGGAACATAAGGAACAATCAGATCTCTGATATTAGATGGAGCTTGGCCATTTAAGGCTTTATATGTGAGAAGGAGGATTTTAAATCATATTCTGGATTTCACAGGAAGCCAATGAAGAGAAGCCAGGATAGGAGAGATATGATCTCTCTTTTGTTATAAATACGCAGGCAGTTTTACAGATTATATGGACACTGCAATGTAAGTAGAACAGCAGAGGAAAAACAGAAAAAAAAGAGAAAAGATGAAAGAAAGAGCAGATAGAAGGGAGATGATGATAAAACATTTTCAGTCTGCTTCATCACCTGCAAAGAGATTCAAAAAGAACAGCACAACCAACAGACATGGTATGAGACATACCATAAAGTAGCACCTTGAAACTATCGCTGAAGTAGTATTATTTAATCTGACATGTACTCTGTGTTACCTGAAGATAAGAATATGGGCTTTCTGTATGGATGTGAATTTCTGAGTACCTGGAAACAAGCTCCTGAAGTTGATTGTGAGAGTGCACTTGTACATGTAAAGTTTATCGATAGAGAAAATGGTCAATAGTGGTTGTGGAGAGCCGAAGAGGCACGCCCCCAGAACACTGATTCCAGCGCCAGGAGACCCAAAGCCCCAGACACCCAAAAGGACCCCGAGAACGAAGGCACCTAGGCGGGGCCAGCCCAGGAAATCAGACCCCCACCAAGGGAGGAGGAAAGACAGCCTCAAGGAAATCCCCCAGCCACCGCAATCCTGGAGCCCCCGGGAGCCGTGGGGATGAGTCCGTGGGCTCCACCGGCAGCCAGCCAGCCCGAAGTGAATCCGGCCACGGGCCCCAGGGATCCGAGGCCCTATGGGCGCCCCAACCCCCGGCCAGGCCCCGTGGAGAAGCCGCCAGGAATGGGCCAGTAGTCACCCGGGCATCCACCCCCAAACCCTGAGCTCCACCAGTGCACCGGCGGGCCCAGGCG
>NW_015150624.1:922262-930099 GCF_000732505.1 Cyprinodon variegatus
AAGATGGCCGCCACGTGCGGACGTCGACCCCCATTGGCCAGCAGCGCGGACGAGACATCTAGCCTTTATTATGGATATCTATGGGCCATCCAAACAGAGCCCCGCCCCCCACTCACCGCACCCCACCCCTAAATAATTCACCAAGCCACTACACGCCCCTCCCTCCAACCTTCTCTGGTTCCCGTTTTAAATATCCACCAGTTCAGACCAACAGATACAAACACTCCTTTATTCCCTCTGCTGTTCAGCTGCTAAACTCTACTAGGAAAAGCAGATAGGCATATAGGCCTATGCTCTCATTCATCCCCTGCACTGCACATATTTTTTTCTCTCTCTCTTTTATCCACCTTTTATCTTTTTAAAATATTTAATGTTTCTTGTGTTTCTTCTTTTATTTTTTATTTGTGATTTGTGAAATGTGAACGTGTGTGTGAAAGGTGTACTACTACTGCACAAAAATTGCCCATCCTGGGACAAATAAAAGCTACTCAACTGAACTTCTTTGGAGAGAGCAGAAGAGACAGCCCTGGCACCAGCAGGCCATCCAGGCCTCGCAGCAGCCCCTGTCAAGACCATGGACCAGGCGGCACGCTCTTCCTCCAGGCCACAGACTCCGGGTGGCAGCCGGCGAACAGGGGTGTGAGAAGTCCCCGATCCTCCCTGCACCTGCTCAAATGTGGTGTTATTGCGTGTTGCTCTCAGGTGTAATTAAAACTGGGAGTGCCAAAAGGGGGTGTCCAGCACAGTCCACCCTGTCATGTTTGTCTTCAGGGATCTAACCCACATGCAGAACACTCAGAGGCTGGGAAAAAGTTCACGATGTTTATTTGAACAGATCACAATAAATGAACAATGGTTCTGGGTTTAATCGGGTCCGGGTGTGGTCACGACTGGTTTCACTGCAGAGAGGGACAGATTGGTTAGCAGTCTTCCAGTGAACTTGCAGGTTGTGTGTGTGTAGGTCTATACCTGATCAGAGATTGAGCAGAGCGGTAGAAGGGGGGAACCAGGAGGGTCCAGAGGCTGAAGGCCGGCAGAGGGCTAGGCAGAGGCAAACTATGATGTTGCTCTTATATTTGGCCAATTTATGTTAAAATAATTTGCATAAATATGTTAAAGTGTATAATGGGGTTTTGCATCTATTATATTATTCCATTTCATTGCCCATATGCCGCCTAGACTCGCAGTAAATACTTACACACCGCTGAGCTTTCATGGATTCATTCTTGAAGAACTGCCTGTCTGCCTTTATATGGTATTGACAGCAGCCAGTGTTGCATCTGCGTTAATAACCAAAGTGGGTCAGTGTAGATGAAAAAATAACACATGATGTGAGGTACCAGGTGGTTGTAGGGTGCTGAGCATCCACTATTGGTTTTGACAGATTACAACAACTTCTCCTTCTAGCAAGTCGGCAAACATCTAAGCCCCAGAACATCAAGTTGGTCTCTCTTCTTTTCCCAATTCAACCTATCGATCTCCTACTGCCCTGGATCTAAGATCATCAAACACAGTGCTCTCTCAAGACAGTTTTCTTCATACAAGGAATCATTAAAACATCCACCATCTTACCTCCCAGTTGCACCATTGACTGAGTAACCTAGGAGATATTGTCGCCTCTGCCCTTCAGAAGGAACCTGATCCAAGACCGCTTTCACAAGGTACTACATATCATCTCCCTTGTGTTCATTATCAAGCCATTAATTAGTTATATATTTCCAGGTTGATCTGCCATCCTGGTTCTAGTCAGAGAATTACCCTAATTTCCCATAGGTTTTGGTGGAATATTTGCATAAAGATGTCATAACCCGGAACAAGTCAAATAATCAACCACCAGCGGGACTACTTCACTCCCTAGCCATACCCAAATGTCTATGGTCTCATATCGCACTCAACTTCATCACTGGATTTCCACCTACCAAGGTTTGAACACCATCCATACCATGGTACACTTTTTTTCCAAAGCATGTCAGCTTGTTTCATTCAGAAAACGTCCTTCAGCCCTTCAGACCGCAGAGCTCCTCTTCAAACATGTCTTTCATCTTCATGGGTCCCGATCAACGTTCTGTCTTATAGGGTCCTCAGTTCTTATTCTCTAGTCTGGAGACACTTGCTCAGCGCTTGGTTCAAAGGTTAGTCTCAAATCAGGTTACAAACCCCAGTTAGTCAGATAGATTCCCTAATGGTCAGACAGATTACTACTTCCACAACTGGCTTCCTCTGTACTCCACTACCCAGCACAGCAGCCATCCGGCTCCTCTGGCTAGCACCTCTGCTGCACAGAAGGGCACAGAAGCACATGTACTTCTTGCGGAGGATGAGGAAAGCCCATCTGCCCCCACCCATCCTCACCACCTTCTACAGAAGCACCATAGAGAGCGTTCTGACCAGCTGTCTCACTGTGTGGTGTGGAGGCTGCAGCGTGTCAAACTGGGAGAAAGTGAGGAAAGTAGTAAAAACAGCAGAGAAGATCACGGGGGCTCCTCTTTCTTCCATTAAAGACATTTTATCCCAGCTCTTCGTGTCCCGAGCCCGTAACATCATCAATGACCCCTCACACCCCCACTATGGACTGTTATCTCTGTTGCTCTTGGGGAAGAGACCTCGAAGCATTGGATGCAGGTCCAGCAGATTCCACAACAGTTTCTCCCCCACTGCCATTAGACTGCTGAATGTTTTGTAAAATGGGTTATTGTATTTTATTACATTTATTATATTTTTTCATTATATTAAAAAAATGAAAATATTAGAACTGTAAATTTACAGTTTATACATATCTATATGTATATAATACTGTTTTATACATATGTTTTACTATTTTTCAAGGCTGCAGTTTAAAAAAAGATGAAATTGTCCAGAAAGCTGTTCCAAACGAAATTTTTTTTTGGTTTTGCACTTGTGTGAACAAAATGACAAATAAATCTGTGTAAGTCTAAGTCTAAGAAAAGTCATTGAAGAACAAATCTTATGGTCAATAAAACACAGTAAATTGTTTTAATTTCCTGGTTAGTCAGATTCGCATCTAACTTTATGTGATTGATGGCTCTGTTTAGTTGTTCTATTTCGTTTTGGCTATGGCCAAGACACTGTCTAAACAGGGTATCAGTTCACAAGCTGCAGAGAAATGTTTTAAACTGTGACTCTTCCTGGTTTGGATCCTGAGTTGGACCAAAATAAAAGTTGAACAGTCTTTACTGGGTCGATTGTTCTTTATAATATTCCCATTATTGCTTTTTTTTTTTTTCAAACACAAGTATCTCATAGGAGAAAAGTAAAGGTACAACAACTTTAATGTGATTTTTATACTGCAATATATTTTAAGTTTTGTGGAGATTTTTCAATTTTTGAGTAGTAGATTGTATTTGATAATCTGGATATTGTACAGAAAAATCGATCTTGACAACAACACCAGTAAACAAAGAAACTGTTTACAAACTTCTCTCTAACAAAAGTAGAATGACATAATTTGGTGGCAATTAACTCAATTTTGTTTTATTTTCTACAGATTTTTCTCTATGGGACAGAGAAACTATTCAAAAATACAGCATAAAAAAAACTCAAAATGGCACTTTCTATGAAACTACTGTCTCAGACTCCATTGAAGACAAGGCTTATCTGCTGAAAGCTGATACATCTCTCATAGTCAGTTTTATTAGTGGCCTGGTTGAAGTTGGTGGATCTGCCAACTATCTGCTTGATGATAAGGAGTTCAAGAACCAGAGCAGAGTTATACATCAGTACAGAGCCACAACTGCTTATGAACGACTGGAACTAAATCATCAGGATGCCAAGAAACTGCAAATAAGAGAGGTTATCCAGAACAGCCATGCAACACATGTTGTCACAGGCATCCTATATGGGGCCAATGCTTTCTTTGTGTTTGACAGCGAGAAGTTAGACAGCAGCACTGTGCACAGCATGGAGACAAGCATGCGCAGTTCAATAAAGAATATCCCAAAACTGAATCCTGAACTAAAACTGGACAAACATTTAAGAGAATCAGAAAAAATTGAAAATTTCACCTGCAAATTTTTTGGAGATTTCATTCTGGAGAAGAATCCTACAACCTTTGAGGAGGCGGTAGGTACCTACAGCAAGCTCCCAGAGCTTCTTGGAAACAATGGAGAGAAATCAGTTCCTGTTAAAGCTTGGCTGACTCCCCTGAAGAATCTGGATCCCGCTGCAGCTGAGCTAAAGGGAAACCTTTCTGATGGTTTGATCAGAAAAGTCGATAATGTTCTGAAAAGTATCAGAGAAATTCAGCTGAGATGCAATGAGACACTGGAAAAAGGTCTGGTGAAGACTTTTCCACAGATGCACAAAAAGCTGAAATGTTTCCAACATCTCACTGAAGACTACAAGAAAAAAGTCCAACAGACCATGCAGGAGAAAATTCCCCTCATTCGGGAGGGTGAGGAAGAGGAAGAATCCCTACAAAGCTTCCTTGATGAGCAGGAGAAGTCTCCATTCAGCCAGAAGAACTTAGACAAGTGGCTCGATTTTTTAGACAGAGAGATCAATGTCATTGCATCCTGTTTAGACATTATGAAGGGAATTAAGATGATCCCAGAGAAGTCTGACTTGGATAGAAATGTTCTTGGTGTAGAAGATGCCCTTTGCTTTGTCTTCACCTCCATTGAAACTCATGATTCCTACATGGACCAGATGGTCAATTACTTAAAAGAAACTCCATCCAGTGTGACTCCACCATCCAAGTACCAGTGGTTCTTCTCAGATGAGGTCTTGGAAAACATGAAACAGAAAGCCAACATGATCTCAGAAACTGCTAAAAACTTGAAAAGCAACAGCAGATATTGCTTCCTCGTAGCAGCGCTGCCAAACAAGGAGTTCAAGGGAGCGACCATCTACCATTACAGGGAAGGTGTCAAGCAAACCGAAGACTTCTCAAAGCCTGTTATTCATAGAGTGAAAAATGTCATGGAGAAAAAAGACTTAATGTGGTGTAAGTCCATATTTACATGCATCTTATTCATGCTTTACACAAATATTTTTATCCAACTGCTAGTTAGCAGTTGGTGTAATACTAGCTGCTGGTACATTAAAATAATGTACAAATGTATGTACTACAGCCCCAATCACTGTGGTGTTCATTTAGAATGTTAAAACCAGTAAATCTCAAATTAAGGTTTTTTTAAAGTACATTTTGCACATTAGAGACTAAATCAGAATGTTAGGTAAGCTAACCAAGACTAGATGAAGAGACATGTAAGCTTAACTTTCAGTGTTAGTCAAATACAGTACGTAGAGGAATCCTTAAAATCCTATATCTCATCTCTATGATCTCCATGGAGGAGGTGTGATGGAAGGAGGGGTGTTGAGTTTACGGAAGCTAATTCTGTTTCTGGTAAGTAAGGAAGATGATCAACTTGTGTTGACAAAAAAAGGGTCTACCTGCATTCCTGATTGCTCTGCAAATAAGACTCCTTAGAGAAATAAATTGGTTAAATCCAAATATTATTTTGAAAACTCTACCTAGAATGTCATCCAGAGAGTACAAGGAAGCTGGACAACGTTTGGGCGTACAAACAGACAACAGCCAGGCCCTTGCAAATCACTCACCAATCCTCTCCCCATTGTATAATCATGCCATCTCTCAAACATTAATTTTTGTGTTATCCTACCTGAACTCAAACTCGAGCAGTTGATTTTATGCCAAGGACTCAGAAAAATTGGTTTCAACTGTATAATAATCATGCTGTTTTGATTTTGAAAATGACAGGTTGTTTTTTTTGTGTTTTTTTTTTATCTAACAGACTACTGTGATCTCACATTGGACCCAGAAACTGTGAATGGGAGCCTCATTTTGTCTGAAGAAGACAAGAAAGCAACATGTGGAACCTGGCAGAAATATCCTAAAACAGAGAAAAGGTTTAATCAATACCCCCAGGTTCTCTGCAGAGAGGGTCTTAAGGGCTGTCATTACTTTGAAGTTAAGTGGAGCAGTGAAACTACTAAAGGTATTGGCGTTGGTCTTGCATATGAAGGAATTCCAAGAAAAGGAAATGGCCGGCACACTGGGTTTGGATATAATGATGTTTCCTGGTATTTCGGTGTTTACAGCAATAGTTATTGTGTATGGCACAATAGTAAAAAGATGTGGTCCTCTACTCGTCCTTCTGGATGCAACAGAATTGGGGTGTATCTAGATTGGCCACGCGGCACGCTGTCCTTCTACCAAGTGTCTTCTAACTCTTTAACCCATCTGCACACCTTTGAGAACCCATTCTCTGTACCACTTTACCCAGGTTTCTATATCTGGGACAAATCTACATATGCAACTTTCTGTCCGGCTTAGAAATTACATAAAATCGATGTGTGTATATATATATATATATATATATATATATATATATATATATATATATATATATATATATATATATATATATATAGTTCATTCCAATGCCATAAAAAGGCAAATGTGATCATATGTGATCAAATGTAATCATATTTAAAAATATTGCTGCACATATATATTATTTAATTTACATAATTGGTTTTCTTAGCTAATGACCTGAAGCTGAATCAGAAATTACTTAAAAAAGGAATGCCAGTGCTTGAAATGCTTGTCTCATTTTCAGGTGCCAGTTTTTAAAATGTGTAATTAATAGAAACTAAATGTGTAATTAATAGAAACTATAGAAACAATTCCAGGAATTCAATCGTAGATTCAATCGTGTGATTTCAAAAAGAAAATACATTTATGGTTCTCAACACCTTGTGTACTAAGAGTAAGGTTTATTGTATTAGTTCTTTGATCCGCTTTTAAAGGTTTAACAAACTCAGATTTAAATGCTTAACTGTAAATTGATTTAGCCTAAGGTTTGAAACTCTGAGTTCACAACGGCTGCTTTGAATTATTTAAATCATCCATCCATCCATCCATCCATCCATCCATCCATCCATCCATCCATCCATCCATCCATCCATCCATCCATCCATCCATCCATCCATCCATCCNATTATTTAAATCATCCATCCATCCATCCATCCATCCATCCATCCATCCATCCATCCATCCATCCATCCATCCATCCATCCATCCATCCATCCATGGAACTAGAGATTTAAATGCAGAAATGAAAAAAAAGAAAGAAAAAAGACAGAGCATCAGCACTACAGCTGCAAAGGAGAAGAAGATGGTGAAGGAGAAGAATGCTTCTAAAGTTAATGTGTAGTTTTGTGTGAAGTTTTTCCAAGGCAGGCCATTTCAACATTTATTAAAAGCATTCTTCCCTGTGTTGTTCCATTTGTAGATTGCTAAATGACATCCCTAGTCAGAACTGTAATAGTAGAGGTTTTAAATTACATCTTTGCCAGCAGCAGTAATTGTACAAGTGAGAATTGAGTTTTTCATACCTTAAAATGTTTACACATTTTAAGTGCTTGTCTTGACAATTATCAGCTTGGCTGAATATGTTTTTATGACATCTGAAATGCATTTCTTCATAGTTAAAATAATACAAATGGTGGCCAGCAACAATAGGAATATCTTTAATATAACTTTATATAATGTCTATAATTCATTTGTAGATATCTAAAATGTTTATTCTAGATGTGAAGAGAGTAATTTTGTCTGAAACTGTTATCTTGATGAGGATTTTTTTTCAGGATATCAGAAATAAATATTTAATCAAACTAATACCTATCAATACAGCTTGCCATAGACTGCTATAACCACGATAACATTACGAGTTTATATCTTAAATGGTAGTGGATTCATGTATTCTATATAGGTAAAATAATCTGGAAGCAGGCGAAGATGCCTTGAGATGACTTGTGTTGTGAATTGGCAATATATAAATAAATTGAATTG
>NW_015150624.1:930710-937387 GCF_000732505.1 Cyprinodon variegatus
AGAATCCATTCCATATAAATATTTGATTATCTGTGAAATTATGCTGATCATTTTTTAATAAGATATTTGTCAAACGGACATGCCATGTTTTTTCTAGCAGACCTAGTGAAAGTTTGGTTATGAACAAAACTAGAAGAGAAACTACAATGAAGAAATAAAACAAATAGATTGGCTATAAGGAGTGGAGATAGAGGAAACTCTGAGTTGACTGAACAAAACCTGCTTCCAACCAGGTTATCTCTTGGAAGAAAGTTATTATGGCAACAGAAACTATCATTGTAAAACAGAAAACTCAGAGTTTCCCTTACTTTAAGTTTAGAAAATTTAAAGTTTTCAGAAAACCTGTTTATTGAAACGGACCCCTTGTCTCTGTGGTGGTTCTGAAGTTAAGCAGTGGTCCATCTTGGTGGGTCATCCTAATAGATGCAAAACACATAAGGATTGGAAGAAGAATGTGCTTTCAGTATCATACTGACCTCTTGTGTACAAACCTGAAAATTACAGACTGTAGTGAAATATAAAAAAAAGAACATTTTTTGAGAACTACTTGATATATTTCTTATTTCTGCAGCTGATTAAACACAATGAAGCATAGTGTCTGGAGTTTGTCATGTTTACACATTAGCAATTAAATTAAGCAAATGCACTTAAAGTATGAACAATTCACCTGAAGCAGGGGCGCCGCCAGAAATTTAGTGCCCAATGAAAGATTCCAGCCCAACGCAGCAGGGGGGACCCTGCTGCGTTGGGCTGGGTCCTTACAATCAATACGACCTTTCCCCGTTTGGAGGCTCCCTGGCCTGTAGTGCCATGAACACACCTAGTCTCACCCATTACTGCTGAATTATGCACCCAGTCAGTGTTGGGCATGAATGGTGTTCACTCACTACATTCATATTTGTGAACTGTGAACTGATCAGTGAACTGATCAGATTTGAAGTAATAAACGTGAACGAGAGCGAAGTTCACTCACAGAATAATGAGCAAAACACACAGCACACTTTCATGTTCAACTGATAACAACTCTTTTCATTGGATAATGTCAGGTTTTACTGCACTTTTTACAACAGACAGCATGACGAACCAGCATGTCTACTGCTAGTTCTAGTCTGCAAAATTCTGAATTATCTGCTGTTATTTCTGATGGCAGTTTTGCAGAGTGCTTAAAAAAGTTTTTGCAAACTAACAAAGGAAGACAGAGACATAAAAAAAACTTTTGCAAACTGCTCCCACCGGGACTTAACAAACAAGTCCATACGTCAACCACGTCCAAATAAAATTTCAAGCGACACATCAAATTAAAGCATCCTAACTATATTGGGAAATATCTGCTACTGAATGAGAAACAAAAGAAATCACTTTTGATACAGATCTTTTCAGCAGAACCTGCATGTTCTTGTATGTTTCTGAAGTTCTGTGTAATTTGGCTAAATAAAGTCTTAACTGCACATCCAGTAAACCTTGACTGAGTATTTTCTTTCTATTCTTCCTATATATTATGATCACACATTTAAAGGGTGAAATATGAGGTTTTATTGTATAGACTTGTGGCTTAATTTACTAAATGAATTTGCAAACTAGTTAATTTATTATTTGTAAACTTAGTTAATTTTTTGAAAAAGTGAGCTATGAATGTGAGCTGGTACATTTTTATCTATGTGAACTGAACTTTGAGGTTTTCTTTTTATGAACTGGCCCAACATTGCACCTAGTTAGTTGTTTTGAAATCACAACGACACTCCATTTTTGTTAACATTAGTGTCTTAACTATAATAAGACACTAAATCTCTCACTCCAGCCCTTAAGGTGGTGGTAATATTCTGAAAGTAGGTTTGTTTGATCAAAGAGGGAAAAAGAGAGTTGAAGCTAGCCTGCAAATCCAGGCATGCAAATAGAAGGCCCATCCCATACAGCTCCCTAAGCACTACTTCCCTCTACCAGAATTAATTGTCCAACTCACTACCTGCTTAAACTCCTGTCCCCTTCTGCTTATAGCCTCCTGGTAATTGTATTATTAACAGCTTAACTTAAACAGTCAGAGGCAGTGCCAAACAAATGGATCTTTAATTAAAAAAAAAACTCAGGATTTCAGCACTTTTACAGTCTTCTAGAAGTGTGTTGAGATAAGTGGAGCATGGGAACTAAATGCTACTTCACCATGGTTGGCAATTGTTTTGGATATACAAAGTAAGCTTGAACAACATTATTTTATTTTTTATTTTATTTTGTGTTTAAATAACTGTTATATCTGTTTATTTCTATATCTATTCACTTTCTGTAATTCAGCCAAATGGACATTCTTATGTTGACATATGATGACCAGAGACGGTCTAGCATCACCTTACAGCATATGGCAATACTGTAGGCTGTGTGAGAAGAGCCTAATGCTGACTGGATGCTTTGGAGGAAACACCTCCTGACTGACTGGGATAAAATTGAAAAGTATGCTCTTTGCCATTTTTGCTGGATCCTCAGCTAAATGGGGAAGATGTAAAGAGGACCTAAAATAGAAGGTGAGATCATCATCTTCAATTTGTGCTTATATCAATGATTTTAGAATAAATTCTGTTCATTCTTAAACATGTTTCCTTCTTTGTGTACACTACCTGAGAAACATACGTCCTCGGATTCAGACTGGCTAAACAAAATGTTGATCGAACAAAACTAAGGGGTACCGAACCCACTTAAAGCATTGTGCCTCTGCATCTGCAAAGAACCTGCTCCTCCAACAAAACTTTTCAATGTTATAAGATCACAAACAAATAATATAAATGCTATAACACATCTGGAAATTATGTTTGATTAAGGTCATTTTACATTTTCATTTTCTGTGAAATTATGTTTTGCAGGGGGCATTTCATTTCATTTAAATTTGTTAACTAAAGATTGTAATGCATGCTATACAAATGTTTACCGTCAGGTTTAAGCGCCTAAAAATTATCGAAAAGGGAGGAAAGACAAGAGCATTAGATTCTTTTTACTTGTGAGGAAACAAACAGAGATGTGCTCAGTTACACTCTCCAACCCACTCTGAGGGGACTCTGAGGCCAAACCCCCTCTTTTTATTTCATTGAGGGGGTCCCTAGAAACAAAAGCATTATCTTGTGACATATTTACACAAGCATAAGCACTTTAAAGAGCACGTTATCTATATTTTAAACTTGTCTAAGGTGAGGAGAAACCTGCAATCTGTCATCCCCACTTCAAATTCCCTAAACAAAAACCCAGCATGAAGATGAGTATAGTACGAGGCCTCTCCATTTTTTTATGGAAACAAATAGATATTCAATATAGAAATATAAAAGGTATTAGAAAATGAGTAAATATGAGATAACACTGTGTAAAGTGCATGTAAAGTGACCTTGAGTGTCCAGAAAGGTGCTGTTAAATAAAATGTATTATTATTAATATTAATATTATATACATTTGTTCAAACATTTACATTCCATTAGCTTAACCCCATAAGCCATCTTAAAGGCTACAGTATCATGAACAGCTTTGGCAGATATCAGTCAATTGCTGTGGCTTTGTTGCATTGGATTTTGAAAGTCTTTTGGGTACAGACAATAACTTGTATGAGTTTCTTAATTCATGTCCCAAAAACAATCATGCTTTTTAATTCATGCAGTACTAAAAACATGAGAATTTGCGTTAGACATGTCTGACATTTAAAATCATACATTAGCAAAAACCAGAAAGGCTAAGATTTTTGCGCTGATGGCAAAAAGATGATGGGAAAAGCCAGGGTCTACCAGTAGAGAGGGGGCTACTGGGGGACCAGAAGATATCCTTCTCCTCACCTCGTCTACTCCTTCCCGCATCTCTATTGATAAATAAGAGATCCGTCTCTTTATTGGCTCTAATTGATTCTGGTTGTGAACAGAACCTTATTGACACTGCGTTTGCTCAACAGATGCGGATTGAACTTATCCCTCTACAGAACCCCCTTCGAGTTTTCGCCTTGGATGGCAGAGACCTGCCTCAGATAACCCACCAGACTATTCCTATTCAACCAACTGTTTCTGGGAATCACATTGAAAACATTTCTTTCTGCGTTTTTTTCTCATAGCCAGCTGTGCTTTAACTTTGGGTTTTGATTGGCTCCAGTCTCATAATCTCACCATTAATTGGACAAGCAGACATGTTAATTCTTGGTCTGTTTATTGTCACTCTCACTGTCTCAGCTCTGCTGTTCCCCCAAGTGTACAACCACCAGAGTTAAGTGAGGCAGATGCCATTAATCTCTCTTCCGTTCCTGCCGACTACCATGACCTCTCCCAGGTATTTAGCAGATCTAAAGCCTGTTCTCTGCCTCCCCAGAGACCATACGACTGTTCCATTGACCTGCTTCCTGGAGGCCCCTTGCCCAGCAGTCGTCTTTTCAATATTTCTAAGCCAGAAAGGGAGGCTATGGAGAAATATAGTAAAGAGTCCCTGGCTACCGGCATCATCCGCCCCTCATCTTCACCTCTTGGAGAAGGATTCTTCTTCGTGGGGAAGAAGGGTGGCTCACTTCGGCCCTGTATAGACTCCAGAGGTTTGAATCTAATAACTGTTAAAAACAAATACCCATTGCCCCTGCTGTCATCTGCCTTTGAACCCATTCAAGGAGCCACTGTCTTCACAAAACTGGACCTCAGAAACGCATACCACCTGCTCTGAATAAGGGAGTGAGACAAGTGGAAAACCTTCAAAACTTCTATCGGTCACTTTGACTATTTGGTCATGCCTTTTGGTTTAACTAACGATCCTGCTTGCTTCCAGGCCCTGGTCAACGACGTTCTGAGGGATTTTTGAACATCTTTGTTTTTGTATACATTGATGATATCCTCATTTTTTTCCAAGAACCTTTCTGAGCAAAGGATGTCCGCCAAGTTCTACAGCGTCTGTTTGAAAACAAGCTTTTTGTAAAGGCTGAGAAATGTGAGTTCCACAAACCTTCAGTCTTCTTTCCTTGGATTCATCCTTGAGGGTGGACAGGTAAGACCCACTGAGGAAAAAATTAAGGTTGTTCTGGACTGGCCCACACCTGAGACTCGGAAGCATCTTCAACTTTTTCTGGGCTTTGCTAATTTTTACCGTAGTTTTATTCGCAATTACAGCCAAACTGCTCTTCCTGCTGAGGCAGTCTTTGTCCATTTAAAGAGACTCTTTGCTAATGCTCCTGTTCTTATCCAGCCAGACCTCTCCAGATAGTTTGTGGTGGAGGTTGATACCTCAGATTCTGGAGTTCGAGCCGTTCTCTCACAAGTTTCCGGTACGGATGACAAATGACATACCTGTGCCTTTTTCTCTCGCAGACTCTCCCCTGCTGAAAGAAATTACGACGTCGGTGATCGTGAGCTTTTAGCCATAAAGTTGGCCCTGGAAGAATAGAGACACTGGCCAGAAGGAGCTACGCATCTGGTTCAGGTTTGGAAAGGTCACAAGAACCTTTCATATATCCAATCAGCCAAGAGACTCAACCCCCGCCAATTCCGTTGGTCATTATTTAACCGGATGCCCTTTCATGGCAGTTTGCCCCGGACGAATCTGAAGAGTCTGCTGCTCCCATCCTGCCTCCTAGCTTCTCAGTTACCGCAGTAACCTGGGAGATTGAGGATCTAGTTAAGCCGCCCCAACTGTCTGAACCCGACCCCGGTACCGGACCACCTAGGAGAGAGTTTATATTCCTTCCTCCATTCGTGCTCATGTGATAAACTGGCTTCACGCCTCTAAGTTTTCTGCCCATCGAGGAATCAGCCGAACTGTGGCCCACATCAGTCGTTTTTGGTGGCCCTCCTTATTGAAGGACATTAAGGAGTTTGTCTTGGCCTGCCCCACCTGCGCTCGTAACAAGCCCTCTCATCAGCCCCCTACAGGACTGCTTCAACCTTTGCCCATTCGCAAGCGACCCTGGTCACACATTGCTATCTACTTCATCACAGGACTCCCCACTTCGAAAGGTATGACCACCATCTTAACCATCATAGACCGTTTCTCAAAGGCCTGCCATCTTGTTCCTCTGGGAAAACTCCCTAAAGCTATGCAAACAGCCCAGCTTCTGGACAAGCACATTTTTCGTCTCACCGGGATCCCTTAGGAAATACTATCTGACCGCGGCCCACAGTTCATCTCCCAGGTATGGAAGAGTTTTTTGTTTGGCTCTAGGGTTCAAGGTCTCTTTCACTTCCGGTTACCACCTCCAATCCAATGGCCAGGTGGAACGTATGAATCAAGAGTTGGAAGCCAGCCTCAGATGTCTCACCGCTTCTGATCCCTCTAAGTGGAGTCAATTCCTCCCATGGGTAGAATATGCCCACAACACTATTTTCCCTCTGAGCCTGAACTAACCGCAGGATCTTCCCCTTTACTTTTCAGTCCCGGTTCGCCAGTGTTCAGAGCAGCACTGGACCCTTCTCTACCTGTTCATACAGTGGGTACTGGTTGGAAATGGACGGTTTCTTGCGTGATTCCTGTGAATCACAATGTATTTCCTGAGGCCAGTTTTTTTTATTTCAAAAAGAATTGCAATGTACCCGGACAACCACCAGGTGGCGCTTGGGAGCTCTGCCGTGCTAAAGGTGACGTTTGTGGGCCTGCAGTCAACTGAAAAGCAGGTTTATTGGGGATCTTGGTGCGATTTTGTGCTATTTTATGATTTTTTTGATTAAAATAAAGTTAATGCATTAATTTAA
>NW_015150624.1:940589-941584 GCF_000732505.1 Cyprinodon variegatus
GCAAATGACATGTATCTCTTGGCCCTGGGAATATTACATGCCAGTCGCTGCTGTAAACTGCAAATAAAAATAGGAATCTTCTATGTCATTACAGTTTAAGAAAAACCTCAACTTGGGCTAAACAACTTTGCCAAAAATAGAAACTGCATTTATGTTCAACCAATATTTCAATTTTATTTAGATTTTTCTTTGCACCAACCAAAGGGGAAAAAATCGAAAAAAAACATCTGATTTTTTTTTTGGTTAGCTGCTGCGGACAAACTGTAATTGGACTGGTCATGTTATTGTCCAGTGATGTGTGGGTTATACAGGCCAAACATCTTCCCTTGCCAACCCAAACAATGAAATCCGCTTTTTTTTATTTAATCTTGACGAAAACCAAAAATATGGTCTGACTGCATCATGTATATCTTTTGTTAGTGAGACCCCCTCCCCCTCACAGCTCCTCCCTTCTCGGGAAATAAATAGGCCTACAGTATACTGTATGTACAGCTCACAGTTCTACCGACCAGCGATGGAGACTCGAGGTTTCTACGGAGGAAGCAAAGCACAAAGACCCTCCAAAGTGGCGAAGACTCTCTTCCCGACCAACGTCAATATATCTCCAGGATCATCTTTGATGAAAGCTACGCAAAAAAGTCTCGTCACAAAAAAGGCAGCAGCTGTTACCAAGTTGGTACATGACAGAGATATTTCTAGAGTACATAATTTGGAAATTCTTCTAGCCGAGAGGTCAGCGCAGCTGGCCGACAGATCACCGCAGCTGGCTGAGAAAACAATACAGCTTACAGCAGCGTTTGCGCAAGTAGCCGAGATGGATGCAGAGATTGTCCGCTTCAAAGAGGAGAACGAAAAGCTCAAACAGGACCTTGAAGGCCTCAGAACGACCAGCCACTTGGATAATCACAGAGGGGGACTGGACATTTTACAGGAGGTGAGAGCTGGGATTGGAGAAATTCAGGCGACTTTACGTGAACAGTCAAGGGATTTCACAC
>NW_015150624.1:947239-950146 GCF_000732505.1 Cyprinodon variegatus
GGTCCTGTTTCTCTGACCGTGCCTGACTGGATGTGCTCTCTTCGTCCTCTGGCATGGGAGCTGGCTCAAAGCTCGTCTGCCTGGCTGTGTGTTTCCTGGACGGGGCCGCCATTTGCAGCTGCTTTTTGTATATCTGCTTCTGTCTCCATGAACCCCAGTCGGCCTCGGCAGATGGCCGCTCACACTGAGCCTGGTTCTGCTGGATGTTTCTTCCTGTTAAAAGGGAGTTTTTTCCTCTCCACTGTCGCTACAAGCATGCTTAGTGTGAGGGATTGTATTTGAGTCAATGAGTCAATGCACTCAGCTGGTTTTCCTTTAGATAGAAAACTTTGAATCAATTTGACTGTATGATCTGAATTGTAAAGTGCCTTGAGATGA
The DNA here is from genome assembly GCF_000732505.1 of Cyprinodon variegatus. NCBI lineage: Eukaryota > Metazoa > Chordata > Actinopteri > Cyprinodontiformes > Cyprinodontidae > Cyprinodon > Cyprinodon variegatus. The sequence continues at coordinate 947,618 of NW_015150624.1, forward strand.
CATGTGTTGTGAATTTGGCGCTATATAAATAAACTGAATCGAATTGAAATTTAAGTTGGAGCTGCACTCTTATTTCAGAGTATACAACTAAATAGATACATTCATAAAGTATCCTTGAAATAGTTTAACAATTGAAATGGTTCAAAACCAACTCTGCAGTCCAGTAGTTCTCACAGGTTCTCTGTGTTCTTTTGGCTACGTTCCTGATATAAATGATCATATAAAAGGAGAAAGATCAATAATTATAATGCAGTAGTTTATCTTTGGCCCTGGCTCTTCCTCCAGGTCGCTTCCTCACTTCACCCACTACGTCTGCTTCTCTAAGTGAAAGTCATACAGACCCCCTCAGGCCATAGCAGAGGTGTCATTCAGCTAGTTGTAAGTCAATGTATAATAACAAAAGTTGTGAAAATATTTTATGTTAAAAGGCTAAATGTTGGTTTAAGTCAAAGTTAAAAACCCAGTTGTTTAGAACTACCTTTGACCGTTGACATTAAACTGCTAACCAAGGTACTACTATTTTACGGTTGTGTTTCAACTGTTTAATTTCTTTTACTACCCTCTTTTATTCTGTTTTCATTCTGCTTTCATTCTGTTTTTTTAATCTATTTATTGTTGTTTGTTATTCGTGTAAAGCACTTTGAATTATTTTTGTGTTGAATTGCGTTATAGAAATTAACCTTCCCTCCTTTGCCTTGCCATACTTTTACTGTTCTGCGCTAAATATGAAGTCAGTCATACAATTCTAGCTATACATCAGTAGTGGATCTTTTGAATAGAAATTTACAAACTATTGCAGTTACATTTGTTAATAAAGATATTTTTCAAACTTTTTTTTGTACCAGTCTGAGACACATTGCCTTCCAGATGTGCAGGTTGGAAAAGATGATGTGTGAGTAGCATGAAACAGATGCTACTTAAAAAGAAGACCTGCTTCTTTATAATTTAACACTGTCAAGTGAGGTGATGTCAGACATGTTTCCCTGCAAATCATCATTAAAAATGATAAAAACTAAAGAATAAAGTATTAAAATTTGAAGCCTTAAGTGACTGTCTGGAGAAAAACAGGAAGGGATGTGTCACCTCTGTAAAGGGGAGAAAAAAGGGGAAGTGAATCTTTTTACGAAACAAGCAAAGAAATATACGGTGTGCCTGCAAGAGCTACTGTGATCATGAAAGAGAGAGAATACTTCCATCCCCAAAGCTGTAAAAAACAAACCAGAGCCACATATTATTTTCCTATTCATATGAAGTAGGCCAAGAACATTTATCAAAGGTACACCATTAGTTAACACCTGACCTGTGTTATATATAAAATTGTTATTTTCTGATAAAGTAAAAGGAGATAGAGTGATTTTATTTTTATGATATGCTAAGACAGTAACAAAGTACTCAATCTACAATGATCAGTGAGACTTTTTTGTACATAAATATGGATGTAATTATTGATACTTTGAATTATAAGTATTTTTCCAAAGCGTAGCCGGCAGTTAGGTAAGATTGAACTTTGCATAAGATACTTATGCATATTTTTGTCAGTAAATCACTGTAATAACAGACATCTCAAGTCTCCCGGAAGTTCTGGGAGTCTCCCTGGTATAGATAGTTGTTCACGGATGCCAGTGAGTCGGATAAATTATCCCGGATTTTAGACTTTGGGAGCTGATGTTTTTTAATGCGAGTGAGAGCGTTAAACCTGTGCAGCGTATCTGTCCAAAGCGATGCTCCGTTCAACCAGCGTTCCAGGCGGCTGGTTGTCAGAGAGCTGATTGGATCAGTCAGAAAAGTTACTCTCTGGCAGTCACCTAGTTACCACTCAAAGCTGTGCATCCTGTGAAACGTCAGAGGTTGAATCCTCCAGTAAAAAACGAAAATATAGGACTAATTTTACAGCAGAATATACTAAAGTATATCCACATCTAGTGAAGGTGAGGAACAGTGGCGGATCTAGACCAAATGTAGCAGGGGCCAGCAGGGGCCAACGTGTTTTCATGGGGGCCCAGAAAAGCATGAAATAAATAATCAGGGCAAGGGATTAAAATATATTAGGAGAACTGCATGAAGTGAAATTTCTTTTCAATGAGGTTCAATAGAAATTCTATTTCTTATGAGGTCACTATACAATTATAATTTAGGAATTTTACATATTGTTGACTTAATTTAAGTTAAAACTACCGTTTTCTATTAAATTTGAATTAGAACTCAAGAAAAACTGTTAAATTAATCTGTAAAAAGCCATTTTTTTCTTTGTTGAGAAAAAAAACATTTAGCAGATGAAAACTGGGATCCTATGTCAATGAAGCTGTCACCTTATTGTTTTTGAATAATTAGTAAAACAGAATTTTTAAAGAAAAAAAATGAAATAGATCCAAAGGACCTATCAGTAACCATGTCTGTTCCAGCGCATGTCATTATTAGAATTTTGTTGGGATCCAGAGGCTTGCCCATCAGAGGGCGCCGAGGATCCCTTCCTGATGGTTTGTTCTTCTGTTGGGATCTGGGGTGCTGTCTACCTTCCTCCACCAGAGG
>NW_015150624.1:950486-957420 GCF_000732505.1 Cyprinodon variegatus
AAACCAGTCTGTCTTATCAAGGAAGAACCCTGGAGAATCAAACCTGTCAGCCCTCAGCCTGCCGCCAGCCTCTGGACCCTCCAGGTTTCCCCCTCAGTTGCTCTGCTCAAACCTCAGAACAGGTACAAACCTGCGCTCACTCAACCAGCAAGATTACCAGGACTTCTGCTAACCATTCTGTCCCCCTGTGCAGTGAAAACCTGTCGTGACCAGTCCTGGATCAGATTTTCCCAGAACCTGTTCAGTGTTTAACCTGTGTGTTTCATAATAAACCTTTGCACTTTTTCCCCTGTCTCAGAGTGTGTTCTGCATGTGGGCTAGTAACTTAATACCCATCATGACAAATTTTAGATGGGGGGGCTTCCTGAAATTAGTTTTTGGAACTTAGGATGTCTGTAATAATTATATAATGGAGCTATAAAAAAGACCTACCAAAGTTAAAGTACAAAATTTTGCAATTGTAAAATTCAAAAAAAAAAAATAAAATAAAGAAATCACAAAATAAAGGTACTTAATTACAGTAATGTGAGGAAATTTCACCCCTTTTGTAAAGCAAAGTATTGCATTCAACCCACCTACAAGAAGAACTTTACAGAACATATCAGTAAATCTGAGAAGGAGGAATCAACAACCTTAACCTGAAGAGGCAATTGCAGAAAATATGAGATGGAGGAAGAAACGGAAGATTGTTTTATTTCATCAAAAGACAGCAGGAGGAACTGAGAACTGGAGGGAGGAGCAGAAAGGAGGAAGAATTCATGAAAAGAATGAGATTAATTAGAAATGTTCTGATTTTTAGTAAAAAAAAATTGACAATACTGTTACTTAGAGATAAAATAGAGGAACCGTCCCATGATAGAAACAATATTTAGTGCAGCAGTTTTCAAGGTGTCTAATATATCTACATTATGTAAAAAAAAATTAAATCAGCACTCCAGAAAAATTTCACCTAATTAACAAAGGCAATCATTGTGTCTCCTTGAGGATAAATGTGTCCATTAAATAACCAGAATGTTGGTCATTGTCCTTAAGAATATGTTTAGTAACCGTCAGAGATTAACCCACTTCCTGTAAATGAGGACAGGATGGGCTGAGTGCTTCCTCTTTCTCATCTTACACAGAAGCAGGTATAGAAGAGGAAAACAAAGCTCAGGATATCTTTGTTTTGGAAGATCAGGTGGATTAAACTGCTTTTTGACAGATATTCAAGGTAAATTCAAATTTGAATCTAGCTTTACTGTTATTTAGTGAGTTTTTCTATCTGTGAGGAGAAAGAAACATGAACTCTGATTGGTTCTCTGCTCACACAGAGGGTTAATTCAGCTTGGTGTCTCCAGCTCTTTTTAGTTTCAGCAGCAATAAATGTGTTGATTAATTGTGGTTCTATAGAATCTCTGATCTGTTAAAACAGAGGTTGCTGTGGTGGTTTGTGTTCAGATTTTTGCTCAAACTGGGAACTTTTTGTTATCTGTAAACTGCTTCATAACAAATGAAAAGCAGGAGGGAGCAGCAATTTGCATGATCTTAATGCTTGGCTGCCAAATGCACCAATTAATTGAGAATGCATGAATGTTTTTGTAAAAAAATAAATAAAATAAAAAATTCTGCCAATATCAACCCAAAATATAGGTCAGCCAATGTATAGGTCTATATTTCACCAGGACCTGAGCTGCTCTGGAACTAGGAACTTACCATACTAAAATCTTAATGGCAACATGAAGTTGGCTAAAATAGCTTACACTGTGGCACATCAGGCCCTGATCTAAAGAGACCTAAGAACGGGTGGGAAACAAAGGTTTTATTTCAGAAGTTTTAGTTTTTATTCTAAATTAATGGGAATAAAGAAAAGCATATTTTTTAAAGAAAGCCTTAAACATGATTAATTCATATTAATTTTATCCTTTTCAGGGAAAAGATGGAGAAACTTTCAGAGGAGGGGCAGCAAGAAGTCCAGCAGAATTGGGGTAAGTGATCAGAGCTGAAACAGTTCTAATTATACTGTTCTTACCTGAAATTAGGTTTTATCAGGTTATTGACATGCAATGAGATTGATTTAGTAGCTGATATTGAACAAACCATGACTTTATTTACCTGTAAGTCATTATTTACTCAGGCTGTTTGGGGCAACGGGTTTATGTGCTCTTTATCTCTCCCTTCAGCTTAAATAAATCCTTTCTCTGATTTCTGCATGCAGTGAAAAAGCTGTTTGATGTTCGCCCTGAGCTTGTGAAGAGGGTTTCTTTAGAAGTCCTCATTCAGCTCCTTGATGGCCTTCGAACAGATTGTGTTTTTAATACTTTGGAGAAACAGGGAATACTTGAAGAGAACGCAGCCACAGCAAACAAGGCCCGCTGCATTATAGATGATGTGATAAAGAAAGGAGAGGAGGCCTGCAGAAAGATGATCCAACGTCTTCAGCTCATAGATCCTACACTATCATATCAGCTGGGTTTGTCCTCTTATTCTTCTGTTCAGCCACGTGAGTCCAAACAAATTCCATTTTGCTGTTTTCTTAGCAGAGCCTAATGTCTTTTTTCCCAATTCTAAATGCAGATTGAATCTGTCTGGTCAAATTTCACGAGATCAACTAACACCTGTATTTATTTTAAGAAAAAAGTTAAAAATTCTGAGATATATATTCTGTTTTGTGTAATGGATAAGGGCTAGGCAATCTGACTGAAGCTACCAAAGCAGTATCAGAGAAATGTTCTTTAAGGAGCCTAAAATGTTAATGAAAACAAGAGGTAGTAATTTCAAGTTATGTGGATGTAGTTCTGTGCAATTTCAGAAAAACAAAACAGCAAAAAGTAAGAACAAATGGATTGAGTCAAAATGCTGGTTACATTTGTAAAATAAAATTACTTACATTTTTGCAGGTTGTGACGGACAAACAATGAAGAGTTACTTCAAACAGAAATTAATCCCTAAAAATGAACTCCCAATAGCAAGAACATGCATATTCCAGTCATTAGTTTGGTTTCAGGAAGCGCCACAGTGCAGTCACAGCAAATACAAAATGTTGTAAATAACATGATTGAAGTCTTAGATGATAATCATTACTGTGCAGCAAATTTTATTAACCTAAGGCATCTGATTATGGAGGACCAGCTTTACCATATTTAAAATAAATATAGAAATAAATAAATGCTCAATAAATAAATAAGCATACAATTAATTGCCCCCAAAAATCCAATAAACAAATAAATGTAGGTAGAAATTTAATTATACAGTGAGACATAAAAGTATATATCTCTTTCAATTAGCTTCTTTATTTATTTGCTTTTGTAGTAATTACCTTATTTATTTATTGTCAATTAGAATCTTCAACTTTATTTATTAATTACTAATTTTTTAAGTATTTATGTGCATGTTATATTTTTGTCTGTTTTATTCTTCATTTGAGGTTTTTTTACCCTATTTATTTATTCAATACTATTTATTTCTGCCTGTCGTTTTTACGTTTCTGCTGACATTTCTGCCTCATTATGCAAATGAGGAGGATTGTGTCTTAGAGGCTCAATTTCTGCCCATTGGTTGGTTAGCATTTTACTGCATCGGTCGAATCTACAGGAGGAAAGGAGAGTCTGAAATCACTGGCCGTTTCTCAATTTATAAGAATGTGAGTACGGTCTTGTGTCCTTGCCAAGTATGTTCTTGAACAGAACACAGGAAAGTACGGACTTTCCGAGGAAATGTAGAAACAACAGGCAGAAAAAAATTAAGTTCAATTCAATTCAGTTCATACATATAATGCAACACATGTCATTTCCACACACTTTACAGTTCACCAGATCATACAGTCAAATTGATTCAAAGTTTTCTATCTAAGAAAACCAGCTGATTGCGTCGGCTCATTGACTCTTCAGCGATCCCACACATTAAGCATGCTTGCAGCGACAGTGGAGAGGAAAAACTCCCTTATAACAGGAAGAAATCTCCAGCAGAACCAGGCTCAGTGTGAGCGGCCATGTGCCGAGGCTGCCTGGGGTTCAAGGAGACAGAAGCAGAGATACAAAAAGCAGCCATAAAAGGCGGCCCCATCCAGGAAACACACAGCCAGGCAGACGAGCTCTGAGCCAGCTCCCATGTCAGTGGATGAAGAGAGCACATCCATTTAGTCACAGTCAGAGAAACAGGACTACACTGAAAAACAGGCCGATCTCCAACCTCTATAAACAAAGTTGTTCATGGCAGCAGCGCAGCTGATATTTCTCTCCAGGATGATCAGTTCTGGTCGCTCAGACCTTGCGGACGTGTCAAGCATAAATCGAGCTTTAGGTGGTTATTAAAACTGGGGCACAACCCACCACCAGCATGGGAAGACCCACTCTGGTGATGATCTCATCCCCAAGATCCTATGTGTGTGGTAGTGTGACAGAGCAGGTTAAGGGACGCATCAGAGATGGGTAGCAAAGAACGGAGGAACAGGGTTCTCCAAGGAGCCAGCTCCCCTTCCAACCCTGATAGGCACCCTTAGGACAGGGACAGGGCACAGAGGTCATAGAACCGTCCAACCCAGAGGCAGCAATAGGGGTCCAGAGCCGGTCCTTGAGCTGCACCATCCCGAGCAAAGTTTAATGCCAGGCCACCACCACCCCCCACCACATGGGGAGGTCTAACCACCCCTGCATTCAGCCAGCTTTCAGAACACAAAAAACCAGCACACACAGGATGCATGACCCCCTGATGAGGGATTCTAACTCCTTAGCTGCATTGAACCGGCAATTTACCACTTATTAAATCAAGATCCTTGCTATCTTTGGCTATATCCTCAGAGGGGAATGCCTTCAGCACTTCCACTTTGTTGGAAGCATTTTCTGTGTTCTCTGCAGGACATCAATGGCCTCAATAGTAGCTTCGAAAGACTTAAATGTGTGGTATACACTAAGGTCTTGCTCTATGAAGTTTCATGCATCAGTTCCATATCTGCTTTCAGTCTCTTTTGCTGCCATTCTCAGCCCATAGATGGGCTCTTGGGAAGGGACTGTTTCTGAAGACATGCTCCCTCATGCAATAGTCTACTATGTCTTTGGTAAGACCCATCTTAAAAGAATCCCAACATTATTCTAAAAAAAAGATTATGTCTTCAACAGAATGAGCAAGCTTGTTGTCTTTTATTGGTGCAAAAAAATACAGTCTCTCTCTAAATTCTCAGCTGTGGCTTTTTAATAAGAGGGAACAGATGACAGCTGATTGTAAATGGCTTTGGCCTGTACCAAAGTAAAGTCATCTTTACAGGGAACTGGGCGCTACAGGGAGGGAGATAACTTAGGTGACCATTGTTTATACATGAGTTTTCAAGGTCTTCACTTCACTTAGCTCATTTAATTCAATTAAATCCTGTTTGTGTTCAACAGAATTGTGTTCAATTGTTTATATTCAACAACTAGCTCTAGGTAGAGCTTCTGTACAAAGGGGTCATTGTGTCTGCCGATAATTTTTTCCTTACTTTTTGAGCTCTTGAAAATGTTTTGCCCTATCAGCAACAATATAACAATATATCTGCACTTGGATTAAAGGGTGGTATTTCAGCAGCTCTGTGTTGTCAACACTGCTGACAACACAGCACATTTCACCATTTACCATGACAATGGTGAAAGGTAGCTTCCGCAGTGGGTACTTTTATTTTTTTCCAGCTTTTATTTCATTACACTGGTACAAGTAAAGAGCAGCAAAATGAACTCTCTCTATTTAACCCATCCCCTTGGGGAGCAGTGGGCTGCCATTGTACGTTACCCGGGTAGCAGTGTGGGGTTGAGGGTCTTTGCTCAGGGACCCAGAGTGGTAGTCTGTGCGAATGGGTTTCAAACTCAAGACCTCAGGACTCAAAGCTCTAAGCCCTAACCATTCGGCTGCCATTCCCAACAGGGAGGTATATCTTCCCTGTTGTCAGGATTGGGCGAAAGAAGGTTTTGAAAACTAATTTTCCATCTAATGACTTGACAACTGCTCTTCTGCCAGTCACTTGTGTTATACCACTACAGGTTTTCAGAATTTCAGGTATGTCAAAAAATGTATCATGCTAGAGAATGGTTACTTTGATAACCACTTATGGCATAACTGCTTCTGATGGTGTCCCCCTGATCTTTCGGATATACGTAAACCAGCCAAATCTTTGAATAGGATTTCCCTGTGATTTCGTTCACATACCTCTGTTCACATGGCATCAACATCTGAACCCTGTGTATTTGATTACTCCTCACCTTTCTCTCTTAGACACAAGACAGGGTTTAAACACCTATGGTGCTGGGCCAGTGTGAAGAGCTGCCATGTTGCTGGCTGTCACAATCTTCACATGCATTTTGCATATTGCTGTTGCCGTTGGAAACAAAGAGTATAAACCACATTAAACATTTATCTCTATAATAAACTGCATAAATATTTATGGTATTACTTGTATTAACACTAGATGATGCCTACAGATAGAACAATGTAAACAGCAGTAGTAGAACTACAACGTGTTTATGGTCGATGTGAATGATCTGATTATCAGACTATTAAATGTGGGAATCCATAGTGCTAGCAGAAAAAGATGGCCCCAACATTAAGAGCTTTTCTAGTGCATTTTTCTTTTTCTTTTTACAACCCTACACACTCTGTGCATGATAACCCTAGTTAGAGTCAGGAAATATCTCTTATGTTTGACACCTGTATATAAAAAACAATATTTCTTCCGTAGAAATAGAAAGACCCCCAAGAGAATGACAGAAATTGTTTTAATTATTTTTGTCTTTCTGAAATGCCCCTTTTTTCCTCATTCAGATGTCAATGATCAATGTCACCATGACCTTAAAGTGTCTCTGAAGTCAAAGTTTGAATGTGTCTATGAAGGCATTGCTAAAGCTGGAGAGAAAACCTTTATGGATAAAATCTACACAGAGCTCTACATCACAAAGGGAAAGACTACAAACGTCAATGATGAACATGAGGTCAG
>NW_015150624.1:957810-961742 GCF_000732505.1 Cyprinodon variegatus
CTTCAGACAGTTGAATGTTCTAAAAGAGGAAAAGTTCAGCCTAGTGGGACTGATTCATAAACACTTTAAGCCGGTTAGGGATGCAGGGATTTGCAGCTTTGAACAATTCCAGATTCTGTTCATCTTAGACGGTCTCGATGAGAGTCGACTTCTTCTGGACTTCAAGAACAACGTGACTCTGAATGATGTGACAGAGTCAACCTCAGTGGATGTTCTGCTGACTAACCTCATCAGGGGGGAACTGCTTCCCTCGGCTCTCCTCTGGATAACCACGCGACCTGCAGCAGCCAGTCAGATCCCTCCTGAGTGTGTTGGCATGGTGACAGAGGTCAGAGGTTTCACTGACACACAGAAGGAGGAGTACTTCAGGAAGAGGTGCAAAGATGAAGAGAAAGTCAGGCGGATCATCTCCCATGTCAAGACATTAAAAAGTCTCTTCATTATGTGTCACATCCCAGTCTTCTGCTGGATCACTGCAGATGTTCTGGAGGGTATGTTGGAGACCAGAGATGGAGGAGATCTGCCCAAGACCCTGACTGGGATGTACATCCGCTTCTTGATGATTCAGAGTAAAAAGAAGGAAGAAAAGTATCTAAGAGAAGATGCTGGAGAAGATGCAGATATCAGGAAGATGGTTCAGAATCTTGGAAAACTGGCATTTAAGCATCTGCTGAAAGGAAACCTGATCTTCTATAAACAAGACCTGAAAAAGTGTGGCATCAACATCAAAGATGCTTCCTGGTTCTCAGGAGTGTTTACTGAGATCTTTAAAGAGGAGAGAGGGATGGACGACACCTCAGTCTACTGCTTTGTTCATCTGAGCTTCCAGGAGTTTCTGGCTGCAGTCTACTTGTTCCAATGTTTCACCAGTAGGAACACTAAAGTACTCAGGAACTTCTTCGGTTTTTTCTACATTTGCTCGTCTCTGGAGGATTTCCTGAAGAGAGTCATGGAGAAATCCCTCAGCAGTAAAAATGGCCACCTGGACCTGTTAGCTCGCTTCCTTCATGGCCTCTCAGTGGAGTCCAACCAGAGCCTCTTAGGAGGCCTGCTGGGTTGGAGAAAAAACAGTGCAGGAACAATCAAGAGAGTCATTAGCAATCTGACAAAGATGAACACTGATGATGATATCTCTCCTGATAGAAGCATCAACATCTTCCACTGTCGTCTGGAGATGCAGGAACTCTCACTTTGTCATGAGCTCCAGCAGTTATTGAAATCAGGCAAGGAGCTCTCAGAGATCCAGTGCTCAGCTCTGGCCTACATGCTGCAAATGTCAGATGAGGTATTGGATGAGTTGGACCTGAAGAAGTACAACGCATCAGATGATGGACGACGTAGACTGGTTCCAGCTGTGAAGAACTGCAGAAAGGCTCGGTGAGTCAAGATGTCCTCATCCTGTGATGCTGATTCAGCTCTAATGTCCTCCTGGTTCTTCTTAACTGTTCTAGCTGCTTCTGGATGTTTTTGCCCTTTAACTTTTTCCTTCATCCTTTGGACTATTTAGCCATGCAAACTTCTAAACATACATTTCCTTCAGGACAGCTCTGCTTAAGCTTCTGATGTTTAGAGATTAGGATCATTTTAAAAACACTCCATGTTTGATCAGTTTTCATCCTTTATTTAAATGAATCAAAAACCTTCAGAATGTAGAAAATCTGTATTTTTTCCAAAAAAACAATCAGCCAGAGACCCATTAGAATCTTAAAAATCTCTTTGCTCGTTAGAGTGTTAGGCCAGAATTCAAAGTTTTTATAATAACTGTATAGTTTTGATGGAAACTTGGGCTTTGTCCAAATGTCAGCCCTAACCCCTAAATCCCTCAATCACTATATAGAGCGGGGACTATATACTGGACTTGACGGTTAGTTAACTCATTTTACTGACCGTTAGGACAGATGATCACTTGCTTTGAGCTTCCAGTTGGTCACATAAAGCAGGGCATACACTTTATATACATTCCTGCCCTTTTCAAGCCTATTCTCCAGTTGTGGGAGAATTTTTTTTTGATCAGGGCCAACTTCTAGCCTGATTTTGCATCCTGCATCATGTAGTATTCAGGGGGTAACGTGGGGAGATTAGCCTCTCATGACCAGCTCCTGATCAGGAATCGTAAGGTCGAGAAAAAATCAAAGATGTTTGAAATTCAGTCGGCCATCGTGACATGCTCCTGAACAAATTCTGATGTTGAAGCAGAGCTACGAGATAGATGAGTCCGACCAGCGCCACATCTTGGCACTGTCCGACGTGTGGTTTTTGGACGTGCAGTGTGAGCAGATAGATCATATCAAAGCGATGGGTTCGCACAGTGTGCAAACATGCATTGTGAGCTGTGAACTTTTAAACCCTGCAGTTTCGTTGTACAGTTTGAGTTATAGCTGCGTGCAATGAATGAAAATATCGCACAGCATATGCCCGGCATATGCTGCCCCTCTTAGCATGGGGGCTGCGCTATCTTTGTCATTAGTCGCTGCTGTCGGGTAGCGACGAAGTCTCATGATGCAATTCTGGATATATCTGCTTGTCTAGTGACCATGGATAATCACTACTTTTCAAAATGCATTGTGGAAAATTTTGAGTCCACTACTTTTTCATCCAATAGATATTTGGACACTCATCAAAAACGATGTAATCACTTTATAGTGCCCTATATAATGATTAGGGCAGACATTTGGACACAGTCTTGGAATATTCAGATCAATCCCTGCATTGCTGCTGTTGCCATGGAGATTAGCTTTTTAGATCCAGAACCATATTTTCTTACTGCCCCCCCAACCGACACACACCACACCACAAGTTTGTAAATTAGAGTTTGGAACCATTTTTCTCATCAAGAAGCTGTTAGATGATCTACATAAAGAAGCTTAGAGACATGAGCTTTAACCCTTTAGACATTGCAGCCTTTTCTAATTGCAGGGAGAACTTTCAGTGCTTTCTAATAAAAATTGCTGCTTGAAACAAATGCTCTGTCTCCTCTAACCAGTAGATAGCCAGATCCAAACATGGAAATCTGAATATATGTCCATGAAGGACCCTACCTTTCAACCATTGGCTGTTAGAGACAAAGAGGAGCCATGATCCTAAAGAAGCTGAAGGTTAGATTAAAAAATGATGAACAGAAAATATTTGATGCTGTGGGGTGGAAGTTTTGATCATCACCATCCAATTTGCTGTTAATGTCAGGACAGAGACACAGCAGGCCTGCAACTGAACCAGGATCTGAGGAGACTTAAGCAATTCACTGTGGAGTCATCAGATGACGAAATCACTGTTTTCTCATTATGTTTTGTATGTCTAACATCGAGATTGTCTGATTTCATTATAACTGACTATATTTCCCCTCAAATCACAGACTTGGTGGCTGTTACCTCTCTGAAACTGAATGTGAAGTTGTGGCCTCAGCTCTGAAGTCCAACCTTCATCTGACTGAAGTGGAAATAGAGAAGATCTATGCACGAGGATCCTTAGATGACGGTGGAATTAAGCAGCTGTGTGAGATACTGGAGAGTTCAGTCTGCAAAGTGAAGAGCCTGTCGTGAGTTTTCTGTTTGTACTGAAACCAAATCATTAACTGATACTTTAATACTTATTTTAATTGAGAATTTTATTCTAATATATTTTCTTTAAATACAGTTTCTCAGATATTTTACCTTGTAAATGAATAATTCTCCTGTTCCATATGTTCTAAATAGTGAACTTTATTTTCCAGGTGTTCAAACTTTCAAATGCTTTGGAATGAATGACAAAAATTAGTTAAATGAGATCAAATAATGATGGAGATGTTTCGGTTTGATACTGGAAGGATTCACATGATGACAAAATATAGAATAGCTTTCAGGGGTTGACGTTAAGGATTTTTACCACTTGCTCTTCGGGCAGGTGACTTTCACATTTCATTTGCCCAGAAACAATTTTTACTTGCCCAGTATAAT
>NW_015150624.1:961752-982649 GCF_000732505.1 Cyprinodon variegatus
TATATATATATATATATATATAAATGAAACATGTTTGTTTTTTATTTTTTTTTTGTAATTCAGTATTTTTTAAGTTTCCAGGTCATGCGTCAGATAATAAACTCAAGGCTACATTACCGTGTTAACATGCTTTTCAATCCTTCCTGCACATTTTAAAAAAAATAAACTTTGCTTTAAACTGTTGTGTGCTTGGAAAAATATAAATTGTAATGTTAAAAATCTAAAAAAAAAAACTTGACAGGTTAAAAACTTAAGATAAATCACAAGACAGAAGTCAATGTCACAAATAAATAACTTTTATTTTAGAGTCACGGTATGTTTATACAAGATAATACTATTGATATAATGTGACTTTTCTAGAGGAACATTATACATAGTTATTTTATACAGGGTTTCCACAGTCTTACATAAATTCAGAATTCTCTGACTTTTAACTGACTAAGGATTAGTTTTCCCTGACAAAATAAATGCAGCAACAAGACAATAATAATAACATAACAGGTCACCAATTTAACATGTTTAGCTCTATAACATTTAAATGCACCTCTCCAATGATTAAGAGAAAAATTTAATGAACATTTTTTTAAAGTATGGCCTGCACCACTGTACAAAAGACTGCCATATGAAAGATCTTTCTAGCTTGTTTGTCGTTTTGGTAACTACATCAAAATTACCGCTAGGTGGACAAAAATCACGCCATCTGGCGGAAAATCACCCGGCCATTTCAAATCACGCGCCTTTTTCAAATCATGTGATATGTGTACAAAGCAACAAAAATGGTGCCGGCAACCCTTCTGGGTCGTTTTCATCGAATGTCGTTAATTTTATAGTAATTTTGAGTGATAAAAAAACTTTTTTTTTTTGCGATCATTGCACTTACCCAGCAGGCAAATGCAATGAAATTTGTACTCTCCCGACAATAAAAACTACATGCCCCGGGCGATCGGGCAATGGTTAACATCGAGCCCTGGCTTTATTTGTCATTTCTGATTCATATAATCTAATCCAGAATGACATTTGGTTCATCCATAGTTAATCCCACATAGAATAAAATAACATTATCTAAACGAAAAATTATGTTTAAGAAAGAGCAAAGAAATCAAATAATTATCCTGAAGCCGCTGTTCTGTTAGATTGGGTCAGAGAGAACAAGCTGCCAGAGTCAGTTGGATTTCAGTTGTATTTGTACTTTACTTAAATAATCATTTTTCAGAATAGTTTTTAATTTTACTCCCCACATTTTAAGACAAATACTTGGAATATTTAATTTATAGGTTTAATTTCAACAGTCAAAGGCAGTTCTAAACAAATGGGTTTTTAACTGTGACTTTAAAGAACTCAAGCTTTCAGCACCTTTACAGGCTCCTTAGAGTTTGCTCCAGATCAGTGGAGCATAGGAACTAAATGCTGCTTCTCCATGTTAGGTTCTAGTTGTAGTTGTACAGATTAGGCTGGAACTAAAATGCCTGAGCGGTCTGGGAGGTTAATACACTGACAACAGGTCTGTTATTGATTTAGATGCTGATCCATTAAGTGATTTATAGACTAACAGAAGTGGTTTAAAGTCTATAAAGTCTTTAAAGCCTGAAAAAAGGGGAGGGATTATGTCCTCATACTTTGCAGATTCAATGAAGGATATTTTAAGGTATTTCATATATATGCTAGAGGAGAATATTCTAGATCAAGCACAAAAATAGAAGGTTAACAACTAGAAATATGTCACATTTTACATTGGAAAGGAAGACCTACTCTTTTTGCAACATACTGTATTATGTACTATTTAAACAAGAGAGGGTCCATGTATGGGTAGAGAGGGTCTGATAAACAGCAGTGGCCATGGAGTCATGCTTTCACTCCTATTTATACTAAGGGTAACACCCTCTTTGAACTCGTCTCTCAAAGTTTAATGTTTCAGCATCACCCCACAGACCACAACATGTCCCACTAAGGTAACAGTAAAGAGTGGAGTGGAGTTTCGCAGATCAGCTGGTCCGATTGCCTGCAGCCTCTCAGACCCGGATGCTCTGAGACCAATTTTGACGGTTCTGATCTGGAATCTGATTGCCAGGATAAATTTCAACTAAAAGTAATATTAGTCTTCCAGATCAGTTCTCCTTGATCCAGGACTGTTTTAATTAAAAACAAGTCATCTGTCAAGCAAGCAGCAGTTGATGCTGCTTGTGTTGTTCTGATTCTGGGTTGTGCTGCAGCTCTGCCCTTTGTCTAGGACAGATTTCTACCAGAAGAAAACTAATGAACACACCTTGATCTGAACCTTCACAAGTCATCAGAACATGTTCCAGTCGTGCTTGGATTACCTCTTTATTCTTTCAATCAGTTTCAGTGGATCAAATGTTAGACATCAGTTCATCATGTTTCTGGGACTTTTATATTCACTCAAATACATTTTTGTTATTTATTTGTTCTTATGTCAGTTTTAACCTGCATCCTATTGAATTCAGTTAAAATCTTCTATTCTTTATTTAGATTGTTTGACTGCAAAATGTCAGAGATCAGTTGGGCTTCTCTGGGCTCAGCTCTGAAGTCTAAAGCATCACATCTGACAGAGCTGGACCTAAGTGGAACTGATCTGAACCCTGGAATGAATGAGCTCAGTGGGTTTCTCCAGTCTCCCATCTGCAAACTACAGACCTTGAGGTCAGACGTAGTATATTTGTTAAGGTTCAGATCTGATAAACTCTATCTACCATTTTTGTTTAATCTTAACTAAAATTAAATGTCATGCAATCTGTCTTCAATTCCCCAAGATCTGTGTCTCTGATTTATCCTGCCTCTAAAATGTGTGTATGCCCTATGGATGGGTCAGAGGTAGGGCTGTGGGATAGAGCTGAAAAATGGATTACCACCTGTGTCGCTCATTTTCGTCTATCACTAAGATTTGATTTGATTTTAGCTTGATCTGTTTGAAGTAAGGTCCAGGGAACAGCATCCAAATGTAAATGTAAGTCCTAACCCTATTCCAACATGCCCTCTGACCTTTATAAATAGGTCAGCAAAAAATAAATAAATAAAATAAAATGGGGTTAAACTGAAAAGGTTAAATTTTTCACATTCATGAAAATGCCTTAAATTATTTGTCAATTTTTATCCCCATGGTGTCAAAAATGGTATCGAGTATCAAATGTTTGCTTGGAGTTTGATATTTTAGTCTGGCAATCTGAGGCTGAAGGTCCATAATTAGGGTTTCTTTATGGAAACACAATCGTATCAAGCATTCCTTCATTCCTCCTCCATTCTAACCAGGAACTGACAGATTTCAGGAGCTGAACGATACCCAGATAAATACTAGGATGAATTTGAAGATTCAGGAGTGTGTTCAGCATTGTGTGGCAGCCCTGCCCTTTTTCCAACAAAAATTCCCCTGGAGGAAACTAAGAAACACACCTTGATCAGGACCTTCACATGTCATCAAAATATGTTCTGTTTCCGCTTGGTTTAACTCTTTCAATCAATTTAAATGGATCATACATAGGACATCAGTTCATTGTGTTTCTGAGACTTTTACATTTGGTCAATTTCATTTTCTACATTTTGATTATTTGTTTTTTCATATGTCAATTTTAATCTGCATCATATTGAATTCACCTAAAAAAAATGTATTCTTTATTCAGATTGTTTGACTGCAAATTCTCAGACAGAAGCTGGGCTTTTCTAGGCTCAGCTCTGAAGTCTAATCCATCACATCTGACAGAACTGGACCTGTGCAGAACCAACCTGAACATTGGAATGCAGGAGCTCAGAGGGTTCCTCCTATCTCCCCTCTGCAAAATACAGACACTACGGTTAGTCTCCATGTTTTAGTATAGTGCTGATATTTCTTATGGTTGTGCTAAGTTGTGTTGACTCTAAACTGATAACACATGGCTGATATCCTACTTATCCATACTGAAGACCTTAATTTATA
Source organism: Cyprinodon variegatus (assembly GCF_000732505.1). NCBI lineage: Eukaryota > Metazoa > Chordata > Actinopteri > Cyprinodontiformes > Cyprinodontidae > Cyprinodon > Cyprinodon variegatus. The sequence goes on from NW_015150624.1 coordinate 965,678, forward strand.
TATATATATATATATATATATATATATATATATATATATATATATATATATATATATATATATATATTGTGTATACAATCAAATTTTATTTTGTACGGCTTTCATGACATTTCCATTTCTCAAAGTGCAGCAGTGATCAACTGTAAAGAGTGTGGCAGAAAAAACATGGTGCAAAAAAATAAAAAAAACATTCATACGGAAATTCAGAGCATTAAAAATATATGTGGTGCAATTATGCAGTATTTTGGTTTGGTGTTATCAGTGTAATGGAGAGTCTGTGACATGATTTAGAGTTTTCTTAACAGTTCAGCTGTCTGATGGCAGTGGGGAAGAAGCTGTTTCAGGATCTACTGGATCTGCATTGAATGCTGCAAAGCCTCTTCCCAGAGGGCAGCAGGGAGAACAGTCCATGGTGGTGTTTGTCTTGAATGGAGGGAAGAGGAGCCCCCATGTTCTTCTCTGCTGTTCTCTCACTCTCCTCACTTTCTTCCAGTCTGAGGCGCTGCAGCCTCCACACCACACAGTGAGACAGCTGGTCAGAACACTCTCTATGGTGCTTCTGTAGAAGGTGGTCAGGATGGGTGAGGGCAGGTGGGCTCTCCTCATCCTCAACAAGAAGTACATGCGCTTCTGTGCCCTTTTGACCCGTGAGGTGGTTTTTACAGTCCAGGTGAGGGTGTCTGTGATGTCCACCCCCAGGAATTTGGGGCTGCTGACCACCTCTACAACTGAGCTGTTGATGACCAGCCAGTTCTTCCTGAAGTCCAAGATGATCTCCTTCGTCTTCTCCAGGATAAGGCTGTTATCAGTCCACCAGCTGCTCTACCTCCTCTCTGTAGTCCAGGTCATTGTCATCACTGATGAGCCCCACCATCATGGTGTCATCTGCAAACTTCACAATGTGATTGGTTGGACACAGTTATGTGTCATCAGGGTGAACAGAAGGGGGCTTAGGACGCAGCCCTGAGGGGAGCCTGTGCTTAGACTGATGACATCAGAGGTGTTCTGTCTGACTTGGACTGACTGACTGTTGGTGAGGAAGTCTAGCAGCCAATTGCAGAGGGGTGTATTGAAGCCCAGCTGTTCCAGTTTTCCTTTCAGATCAGATGATAATGGTGTTGATATTTATACAACAATGCTTAATGTATCACAAATAATTCAAACAAAAGATCAGATTTAACATTAACAAATTGTTTTCATTTGTCAGAAAGTTCAATGATATTTTTAAATCTTTGCAAACTATAGTTTGAAAATTGCAGAATTTTCTGAAGATGTCTTGGTCCAGGCTTTCAAGGGTTAATCTGCATCCTGTTGAAATCAGCTAAAATATTTTGTTCTTTATTCAGATTGGAGGGCTGCCGTTTGTATGAAACCGAATTAGCTTCTCTGGGCTCAGCTCTGAAGACTAATCCATCCCATCTAACAGAACTGGACCTGAGTGGAACCTACCTGAACACTCGAATGAAGGAGCTCAGGGGGTTTCTCCGCTCTCCCCTCTGCAAACTGCAGACACTGAAGTAAGATATAGTTTTTTTTTTATTCTAATAAGATTACACTGTAAATATCAGTGTGAAGGTAAATCAGTGAGCTTGTTAAGGATCAATAGGCCAGTTGATCAGAGGAGCAGGTAAAGACTCTCAGAAGGACTACAGAGCCTGAAGGTTTGGCTAGCGCAAATCACATTCAAAAAGAGTTATTAATGACAGTTCAAAGTTCAATAACACAGATTTCTTTCCAGAAGCAGTCTAACAATTTTCCCTAACAACTTTTAGTTAATTAAACAGAGTCTGGGTTTGTTCAATACAGAGGGATTGAAAGTGCAGAATGCAGATTATGTAATGTGGGGAAATAAGTAATACCGCAAGATGAGAACAGTAGGTAGGCTGTAAGGTCTGAGGGATTTTAGAGCAATCAACCTGGCGCCATAGTGCCAGCATAGATCACACTGAAGGTTCTGATGTGATAATGTCCATCTACCAATAACATTTCATCTGAACTACATTTGAACGTCTGTGTGGAATTATAATTCAATCGGGCTTCAATTCCTCACCCTACATATGGTTCTCCCCTGCCTACAAAAGGTGTGTACATTGTACTGATGGGTCAGAGGTAGGGCTGAGGGATAGAGCTGTAAAACTTCACCATCTTAGCCGTTCAAATCAGTGTATCATTATGATTCAATTTTAGTTTGATCTGTTTAAAATGAGGACCAGGGAAAAAAATGCATGAATGCAAATTTGAACCCTACGCTGTCATGGTGTGTTTAAAGGCCCGACCCAAAGATGCAGAGAACCACTCAGAGAGCAAGGGAAAGGTTTAACAGGTTTATTGAGGTAGGGTTGAAGGGGGTAGGTCTGGAACTCAGAAAGCTGGTGAACAGGAACTAAAAAGGTCTGGAGAGGATATAACAACTGTTCGTTCAGGGACAGTAGGAATCTTGAATGCCGCTAGTGAGGAACTCTCATTTGGGGGGGGGGGGGGGTTCTTCTCTCACTTTGAATCCAAAATGTGTGGGTTGATCCTGAGAAGAGGGGACTATTTAAAGGGTGGACTGGTAGACCTACTTAGGACCCGGAGGAGCAATGGAACAGACTGTCACTTGAATTTTTGTGAGGGACTTGAACGGCACATGTGGAGGTTTCTCCCCTGCTCAGTGTGAACTCAGTAAACAATCCTTCCAGGGGACGAAGGCCAAGCATCCAGTACACAGGAGGACTTCCAGCCAAAGGCAAAGACAAAAGCAAGGTTAGGCTCAGAGAAACAAAAACTCAGCTAGGCTCAGTGAAACAAAGACTCAGGTTAGACACTGCTAATCTAAGCATGGCTAGAGTACCCAAAACTGGCAAACACTCTGGCGTCAAAGTAGTGACAGTCCACTGCTTAAGTACTCCTCCAGATAATGATCCAAAGAGCCGCAGGTGTGCAAGGAGGACCAACAAGGACAGGGCGCCACCTGGTGATGGAGGGAGAGACAGACACAAAATAGACCACACAAACTGGATTCCTGACATACGCCTTCTTAAACATAACCTTGAACCATTTAAAATAATTCAGTCTTCCTTGCAACCTAAGACAGCGGGGTCCCATGTTGAGACTAAAATAGGTCAGTTTTTCATGTTAGTGAAAATATTTTAATGCCTGAAATTATTACACATATTTTATCTACACAGTATCAAAAATGGTATTGAATATCCAAACTGGTTGCTCACATGCAAATGAGGGTCAACAGCCTAATGGCCGATGGTTAGTGCTCTGATGACCGCTGGATTGTTCCCAGAACGCTGAGTCATGCTCCATAACAGAATTGGAAGAGGAGGACAAAAGGACCCTGGGGTCCTCCATCCCTTTTTAAAGATGGAAAGTATCTCTTCAACAAAATGGCTTCCATTCCACTTGTCTCCAACGTTCCTCCCTCTCCAGGATGAGAACATGTTCATCCCTCAAAGATGAGTGGACATAACTGAACCTTGGACAGATTACATTGCTCTCCGCTCTAGGCCATCCTTTTGGTCAGTGGCTGTTTTTGTTTTTTCCCCCAATGTGAAACTGCTTTCAGTCCTCCTGGAGCTAAACAGTATATCCAATCCTGGGCTATTGGTACCGGGGAACCAGATCTTTGGGGGGAATGGTCTTATATTTAATGTGTTTGGGGCTTTGAATGCCACTGGTATGTCATGTTAAAAAATAAATGCCTTAGTTTGTCCGAAATGCACCAACATACCAAATGACTGATCCGGACTGGATTTGGGTTCTACTGGAGTCCTGCTTGGGTTTCTGCTCTAAGGCCCAACTGGTGTGGGATTTCTGCTTGTCCCTGCTAATCTCAGCAGGTGTTTATTGGAGCAGCAGCATTTTTCCATTAATATTAATGAGAGCTCTTTAACTGGTTCTGTTGGTCTGTTCTAACACCACTACATCTTTCTATACCTTATTCAGATTGATTGGCTGCCAATTGACAGAGATCGGCTGTGCTTGCCTGGTCTCATTTCTAAAATCAAACCCCTCACATCTGGAATACCTTGACCTGAGTAAGAACAACCTGAAGCAGTCAGATGTTCAGCAGCTGCAGGATCTGGTAGAGAGTCCAGACTACAAACTGAAGACTCTGTAAGTAGATGGTTGGAGTGAGTCCAGCTGCTCCACTACAGCTCTGAACAGGACTGAAGTCCTTTCATTGCTTCATCATGGATGTCCTGTATCAATTACTGACATCTAATGGATAGGATGGAATCACTTATTGATCTCCTCTGTTCATCCTTCTTCTCTCTGTAGGTTGTGGAGCTGGTTATCCTAGTAGAAGAGAGAAGCTGATCTGTGTCCTGTTGATCCACAGACGTTGAAGCTGAAGCAGTTTGAGTTTAGAGACTCTAACTGGATCCTGATGATGAACTCTGAGTTTCCAGATTTTTCTGTTCTTATTTTGATCCTGTCTGTCATATAGGTGTTGATATTGTTTTTCTCTTTGGAACAATGAAGATAAAATTCAAACTAAGCTCCTCCAGTTAGTGGCTTCATGTAGGTTTGATCTGAATCTGATCAAACTGTAACTGGGTTGACCTTTTTACTCTCTAATTCATCTTCAGCCTATAATGCAGACATCTGAAATAAAGCTCAATTTTGACGTTTTCAGGCTGCATGTTTGCTTCAATTGTGATGTAGTTTTTTGATGTTTTGATTATATTTTACTAATTTTCTGCAGATGTTCAGGCAGCACTACTCATTTTATCTGTCTTCCTAAATGGCCCAGTGAGAAAAATATGGTTTATCTCAATGAAGAAGTTTTTCTTCACGATTTTTAATCATATCATATTTTCCTTCTTTATGAAGGTCAAATATCAAACTGAGTTAAGAGCAGCTCAGAGACTTTCAGATCTTCTATGGAGAAGCACATTGAATGAAAACTCTATTCACAGGAAATTTGAATTTTCTGTTACGCAAAGAGAGTTTACTCAACCTGTCTGTTACCGTAGTAACAGAGCTATCCTGGGCCGTTTCTCAATATGCGTTCTTGAGCGTTCTTGCGTGCTCGTGTACTCGTGAGACGTCATCAGCCTCAGCCCGAGCACTGTTCCAATTGCAGAGAACGCAAGACCGAAAACGCACCAAATCCCCGGATTTTGTTCTCGCCCCGCCCTCATCATCGAGTACGCATCAGAGCAGACTTCGCCGTTCTTGAGATTGACAGCCGTCCCAGCATGCACCACTGCAGCAGCTTTCAATGGATCACTCCAATGAAAGTTAAAAGTTCTCTTTTCTGTTGCTGTTGTTCAATAAATGTACCTTTTAAGATCATTTGAGGGGAGAATATTATACTTTAAAGCGTCACTATATGGTCCATTTCCTGATTTAATGCGTAATTAAAAAAAAGATTTCCGAAGTTGAGAGGACTGCGGCAATCAGCGGAGCTCCAAAGCTAATGGCAGCCAGGGCTAACCGCAGCGCGTCAGCAGCAGCCCTTTCTTGGCATAGCCAAGTGTAAAGGACCGCTGACCCTGATGGCGATTTTTTTGTTTTATTTGACAAAATTTGTATTTGATTTGTGTTTATCTGACTGTGTCTATTATTATTCCCCCACTAAATGAAAAAAGTTATAATTTATTATTATCTAGAGACCATTGATAAGAGGAGGTGAAATGTTCCAATTGACCCAGATTCATGCTGCGTGCTCCCGTTCTCGCCAAGTCCATCCTTTCCTGTGTTCTTGCCAAGACCGGACTTGACAGAACGCGAGTCCATACTTATGTTCTCATGAATTGAGAAACGGCCCTGTTCAAGAGCAGGTTTTCCTCTGCCTCTACCCTCCTTAAAGCCAACCAATTTGTTTTATTTACTGATTTATTCAGGAGAGTTCTGTCATAGTTTTGTGCGAAGAGTAAAAAGGAAATAGTTCACTTGGTCCATTATACAATAGGTGTTAAAAACACAAACAAAGCATGTCGTTTACACAGGATCCAATCAAAGAATGTCAAGTTGACCTGCCATAATTGACTACCTATAAAGTTACGGATTAATCCATTAGGCAATCTTCTCCTACACAATCTTCCTCTCATTTGCAGCTTTAGCTGTTTCTCTCTCTTTTTAACACATTCTCAAATATTTTTTTATTATCTGTTATAATCTCTAGTTTCAGTGTTTTGAAATAGGCACCTCCTCTTTCCCGATGTCATGGTGACTCGTCCAATCGGAGCTTCAGATAAGGGTTTTCTGGTGGAGAATGACCCGGCCTGTCCTGTGACTTTCCCTACTGTGACTGAGCGATTGGTAAATTGGATGGATGGTTTATCCATGCTAAGCAGTCACACTTAAACCTCTTTTGCTTTGGCCGAAAAAAAACATTTAAATCTGGGAACAAAAAGCTTTTAGTGGCAGTGGGAACAGCTCATTGACACGAGTCTACCCGGGTCAAACGACTCGGCAAGCTCTTATCAGCATGCTGTGAGAACATCAGACCCAGGTCAACCCGTTAATTTACATGATACCATTCAACGAAAAGTACAGATGTCAACACAAACAGCCCCATTAACATCTGTTCTAACAAGCCAAAACAGCTGTGTTTATATTTGATAAACATGTGTTTATATTCGATAAACAACTCCATCAGTGCTGGTAAGAAGGATTAGGTCATTTAAAGGAGTGAAACAATAAAGAATGCTGACTATGCATTTGTTTCCTTACATGATGCTCTCCATTGTTTACTTTCCTGATTTCTGTCACACTGGTGACATCATCAACGCTAACCCAGTTTGATGACGTCACCAGACATGCAGTTTGCCAAGGATGGGTTAGACCCAGCTTTTTTTGCCAATGGGAAGGGAGCCAAAGGCAGATTGTTATCTGATCGACCCAAGTTTGAAAAACCCAGGTGTTACGGCCTGACTCTTAGACCACAACAAATTAAAGGGAAGCCACACCTGGGGATAACTTAAAGTGGGATTTATTTAACAAAAAACATAAATGGTTGGAGAGGAGAGGAAAAGAGAGAAGTAGGTGGCAGAGAAGAACAAGCTGTGCTTCTCCAAGCTGGTCCGGTCTGAGCTGACTTGCTACCAGCTGGGGTTGATCATCTGACTTGGGCTGGAGCGGAGCTTGGGCTGTGAAGCTTGGTTTGGGCCTCCAGGTGAAGGTGAAGATTAATGCTCCTTAAGATGGATCTGACATCAGTCTGGCCAGCTGCCTCCACTTCCAGTCAGCACCAATTAGAAGCTCTACACAGGGATGTTAAGGACTCAGAAAAGGCCTTGCGCCGTAACACAGGTTAACCCGTTAATTTCAGTGGGAAAGAGTGTGTTTGGCTTCCTCTTGAGTTTTTACTGCCTGCTTTAAAATACATGGGGATTAATAGGTTGAACTAGACCTTGAACCTTGTTTGACTGCGAGATAAAGGAGAGAATGAGGAAGTGATAGTCTGATCCCACCTACTTCTCAGTCTGCTTACCTGAACCTCACTGGATCTGGAACCCTGACTGACATTCTCTCCCAGTTTGGTTTGATAGAAAATCACGCTGAGAAGATTCTGCTAGAGATCCTAGATGCTAGAGGTACCAGATCAGGAGGAACTAGTTCTGACTATATTTGGTGGCAGAACAAGGTAAAACATCTGAATCAGGGTGAGTGTTCTCCTTGTTTTCCTCTCAGTGGGTTTTCTCTCTGTGGACTGTAGAGGGAACCAAAACCAGAACTTTTCATTTGAAACTAAGCTACTGGCTTCATCTACCTGTGAATCTGGTCAGGATGTGATTTCCTGTTTTTGACCAAAAAAACAGAGTTTTCTCTGCTTGTTTCTTTTCTACAGACAAAAAACTTATTTTTAAGAAAATATTAGAAAATTGTAAACCACTGTTTTAAAGCTGGAGTTATTCAGTGGTTCTGTTGAACTGGTACCAGTTCTTTTCCTGGTCTACTGCTTCCTTTTTATGTTGTAAGATAACAGATGATGTCAGAAACTTAGAGCCTGTTTTTAGTTGAACAGTTAATCTGAACTGGAATAATTGGTTTCCAGGAGAACCTGATTTTGCTGCTGAAAAAAGCTGAAACAGAAAAATCAAACTTTGTTCTAAAATGGTCTCTGAAATACCAGGAGCTTCCTAGTATTTCCTGGTTTCCTTGCGTTCTGCATGGCTGCAGCAACTGGTCCCCTTTAAGCCTAGTGCTTCCAGTAAGCCTAATCAGAACCACAGAATGACTCTAGGACCCATATTCCACACTAGAAATGTTTTCTTCAATTTATGATTAAAGATGTCCTTCTTTGAAAATTTTTCCTATCCAATCCACCGTGTTTTTTATATAGCACAGAAATGTTTTGAAAGTGCTACACAGTAAAATAAACGTATAATTAATACATGTAATCAGTGATAAAAACCAATAATAAAAAAAAAAGGTTGGAGCTGGTCCTCTGACCTCCGAGGAAGTGCCTGTCCATGGTGTCACCCCTCATGATCCCGTTTGGGTTAATCCTGATGGAAAATGAATTGATGGACATATATCACTATAAAGTACAAAGCAGTAGTCCAGAAGAGATTAAATAAAAGCATACATTAGCTGCTCAAATTAATTAACAGACCAAAAAAGGTTTGATTTTAGTTAAAAGCCGAAGATGATAAAAACTGGACTTTACAACTGCATTAATCTGTTTGTCAAAATTAAAATCATATTTCATAATTACACCAAGGTTGGGGGCTGTAGAACAAAGATACTGCATGAAGGGGGCAAGTTTTTAGCAGGGGATCCATGTGGCCAAATAAAATGACTTCAGGTTTATTTTCATTTAGATTTACAAAGTTATTAGTCAACAAATCTTTAACATCCTTTAAGCAGTTCAGTTGAGGTGTTTGTGGGGATCTGCAATTTTTTTCTGTGGTGGATAAATCTGGCGGTCATCAGCAGTTTTAAGGAAAATTACTTTAAAAAAGTAACTATTTACTACTTTAAAAAGTAACTAAGATAGTAACTCTTTCTACTGCATAGAAAAAGTAACTATGCAGATACTTTTTAAAATGTCAAAGAAGCTTTCTTGTTATTGAAATTTTAAATTTTCAACACTGTAGAGAGCACTTCAGCACGTTTTGGCTCCAGAGAAGCACTTTCTAATACGTTCCTTTTAAAGGAGAGGGCAACCCATAATTTTACATCACTGCCCCGAAATAAGAGAGTTATGTGGTCAAATGTGTGAAAAGCAGCAGTTCGTTCTAAAAGCATTAAAATTGTAGTAGCCTGCATAAGTCCTAAATAATAGGTCATTAATAACCTTTAAAAGTGCAGACCTAGTGCTGTGAAAGGCTTTAAAACCAAATTCAAAAACATCAGAATTGCAACGTGCTTCTAGAAAGGTTAGTAATTTGACAAGTGCACTATTTTCTAAGATAATTGACAGGAAAATACGACTTGAAAAAGGCCTTTAGTTTGATATAACAGAGGAATTGTGTCAATGTTTTTTAAGTAAAGGTTCAACCACAAACTGAGGCACTCTTCCTTATTGCAGACTCCTATTTATGTTGTTTGGGACTGATGAATTAAGAACCAAATCTCCCAGAATTGTTCTAAAGAGCTCAGATGTTAAGGCTGAGTTCCTGTATGAAGATAAATATGTTCCTTTACTCCGACCACCCGCCTATTTCATAGTGCAGGAAGTCCAATCTTTCTACTCATTTAATATGAATACAGTTCATCCATCCATCCATCCATCCATCCATCCATCCATCCATCCATCCATCCATCCATCCATCCATCCATCCATCCATCCCTCAAAGCAAACTTATCAATGTAAGGCAAAACTAAAGAGGACTAGACAAAACTGACAACCTAGGAAATCGCAACAGGAGATCTAACATTAGGAATATAAATGTGTCAGATCAAGTAAAGGTCCTGACGCTATAGGATTTTTATAAAAGCTTATACCACAAATGGTATGATAACTTCACCTCACCAGTCCCCCTGGAAAAAGTGCACTGAATCAGGTAGAATTCTGACATACTGCACCCTATTTTCACCAAGTTCTTAAACTTCAAAGATACAGAAAAGTTATTTGACTTACCAGAAGTAAATATATAATATATAATATGACATATGAGTTAAAAGGAAAATTTTAAGTGTTCACTGACGCTGAATACCTAAAATGTGGTAGAAATTGGGTGGGTAATGTTTTCTACTCTTCCTACTTCACTGAAGCAAGAGTTGTCAGCTTCTCATGAATAAACACCTGAACTTTAAATTAAACTGAGTTCAGAAGGATGAAAATTGCAGATTTTGCTTGTAAACTTTGAAATAAACAGGAACAACACAATGTGAGAATATTTAAAGTATTCAACCTTTGAAAAAATCTGCTGCCCCTTCACAGACATTGTACTGTCTCTGGACTTGGCCATCAACGATGGAGTAAGACCTCCTGAACCCGCAAATTAGCCCTTTGCAGGTTTATTTTGTACATCTTCCTCTTTGATTTATTTTTATGAGTAGTGTGTTGGAATTAAGTTGATACAAATGTGCACAGATGGATGTATATATAAACTCTGTAGTATTCGCTTGCATTCTGTTATTGACTCTTCAGCAATTCCAAATTTAGAGATCACTGAGATCCAGAGGCGTAGCCAGGGAATTTTCATCAGGGTAACCAGGCAATAACTAATGTACACTGAGGGGTGGCTGAAAGCGGATAGGTGCCAGAACCTCAGGGTCGATTTATAATTCAATTTCAATTTAATTCAGTTTATTTACATAGCGCAAATTCACATCAGATGTCATCTCATACATATACACTGTTGAAAATGAACAACCACAACATCTATATTTTCTAAATAAAGACTAACTATACTTTCCTAAAGCCTTTGCTAACAAATGGACGCATATATTTAAACATCCTGCTGTCTAAAGTAAAGATGTAGACAACAAACTTATTTCAAGTTTGAGTTCTGGGATGAAAATCTTAATCATTGTCACTACTTACACTACTTTAAGGGTGGCCATGGCCCCCCCTGGCCCCCCATCAAGCTCTGCCCCTGCTGAGATCTGGAAAAGTATCTGTTAGATCACAGCAATAATTTATGAACTGATCAAATGTTTCCCCATTAGTATGTTTATCTGTGAATAGTTAGAAACTATTCAAGAGTCTTTGTCTCTAATTTTGTTGAAATTTGAAATGTTTAAGTTGGAGCAATTCTGTGCTGTTATGATTGTTTGATCATGAATATTTATTATATTCAAAATAATATTTGATTATTTTTTATTTTAACAAAAGTATCATCAAGAAATATATATTTAAGCTCCACCAGGGCTTTTTTTATTAGGCTGATAGCTTTTAATAATTACTTTTAATGACATGGATTAAAACTAACGTTTAACTAGATTTACCAGAAATGGTAAATCAATAAAGCCTTTGACCATCAAACCTGTTGTGGATTTGCGCCATACCACTAGTAACAACAGTTCATAATTATAACTGATAACTGCACTTCGCGACAATCATTACCAGAATACCAGTAAATCTCAATGTATTATTAAACCATCAACATCGAAGGGATGGTTGGAGCTGTGACCTTTAGACAGCAGATCACTCCCATAAAGAAATAAACACAGATGCACATCTCTTTATCAAATTTATTAAACACAGTCATTCTTCTGTTAGTCAAATATTCTATCTAACAAAACTGTTTGATTAGAACTCACAAAATAATTTAAAAAATAGCTAAAGATTAAGCAGCTGAAATGATTAATCTTGATAGCAGTGATTAACTGTCAATTAAACAGATAATTAAAGTTGTAGCTGCAAAAAGACATAGGAAAATATCATCATGAATGGAAACCATAAAAGCTTTAGGTCCATTTGCACTGGGATGCATGGTTGGAACATACATGCACTAATGATGGTTGCTCCTCTGTTTTCGTTTCAGTATCAAAACCAGGAGAGAAAAAGGAACATTTACAGGACCACAGAGGAGGACAGAGCATCATCTCCAGTACTCCATTGTTTCTCTCTAAATACTGACATGTCTAAAGATCATCCTACAGTCTTCAGTAATGATCCTGGACAACCAGGGCCAAAGTGAGTCATCTTTCGCCAACTGCCATGATCACCTTTTAACATTAGCTGTGAACTTATGGAGGACCAAAACTGACATAATTATAAATAAATGCTGAAGTAAACAATGCTCAATAAGTTCCATAAGGATTTATGTAGCAATATTCTCATTTATTTATTTGTGTATTCATTTTTAATATTTTTTTTATTCAGTTTATTTGTTCATTGATTTGGTTATTTATTTGTTTACTTATTTACTGTTTTATCAAGTCATTAATTCATAAATTTCTTTATTTGGACCTTATTTACCAGGATATCAGTAACAGAAATGTCGTTATGATGGAGGCAAATACCTGTAAAACTTGTCTATAGGTAGAAATTTAAGCCTGAAGACACCACTTCTCATTATTTATGATGAGGCAGAAATGCAGAAATGAATGAATGACTAAAATGATGAATGAAAAATAAAAAACGAATGAATACAAAAATTAAATAATTTAAAATTAAATAATTATAATTTTATTTACCTATTTCATATTATATGTTTCATGTTGCACGATTGTACCATAAAAAATTCCTAGTTGTGAACTCCTTCACTAACAATGGCAATAAACCCGATTCTGATTCTGATTCTAAAGAAATAGCGACATTATTACATAAATTATCAGACTAATCATACCTATTGAGCATTAATTTATTTCTGCATTTATCCTTAATTATTTCAGTTTTGGTCTTCCATATAAGGTGAATGACATTGAAATTTAAGCTGAGAAGTTCAGCTGCAGAAAAGAGGACTTCAGCACATCCTCCATATCCAGGAATGTATTTGATGAGAGGGAAGCTACAGCATCATGCTGCCTCCAGTGCAGAGCTCGATTGAACAATGGCATCATCTGTACACATAGTAGATTGAAAACTGATTTTCAATGAAGGGACACATTGAAAAAGAAACTGTTTTGATCTTGGTTTTGATCACCTTTTGGGTGATGTCAGAGCTTCGGGAAATGCAGCACAACAAATAATAAAAACACAAATAGACTCTGTTCCTCTGATTCATTTTTCTGACTGTTCAAACTTGCTAAGCTATCAGCTTAGCAACAAATGCTGACGTTTCATATCCCTTTTTTGTGCATATGTCTTGGGCGTGTGAGCATGCATGTGGGGGTACCATTAGCAACATAGTTGTTTCACTGTCTCCTGTACCATAGATAAAAAGATAGGTTAGACAGGCAGCAACACAAAACTGCCTCTAGATTTCTTGGCAGGCTTCATGTAGATTCTTTCCAGATCTACATGACGGTTCAGAGACCTAAGTGAGAAAACTGTTCTTTGTTTTCCTTTCAGAGTTTCACACTGGGAGAAACAGGGGAATATCTGGAGGAAGGTGGAAAGGGAAGGAGCAGGGTCTCCGTCGCCCTGCAATGTTAACCATTCAAAACCTCTTCCTGTACAACCCAGTAATTATCCTGACCCAAGAGATCTAAGGTGAGTCATTAACTTCTATAAACATAGTAAAATTCAGTCTGATTTAGCTAACATCTATCAAAGGTTTATGATGTTTAAATTTGAAAAGCTCAGTAGCAGGAAATCATGCCTTAGGATGTCCAACCAGCTCCTATCCTGGCCAGTCAGACTGATTCATCATTTACATAGTGTATCAGTCTGGTAAAGAGCTGGTAGAGCTCAATTTCAAAGGCTGTACTAACAGGGTCAGCCTCATCAGGTTAGAACCAATTAGATAACTATGGATGTGATGAAAAATTCCAAGCATCTCGCTCTGTTTTTGTAATTTTGTAGTCCTCCAAACATGTAGAGCTGTCGAAGAAACTCTCCAGTGAACGATTTATGCCAGTTTATCTAAAGAAATCTGCATTATAAAGTCTGTCTTTATCAACGTTCTTAATTTTCATTGCTCAGCTGTGGTTGCCAGCTTGTTGTTATGCTACCAGAAAAGCGATGCTGCATTATGGGCAATTCAGCCTCTCAGAGTCATGCACTGAAGAATCCCGCCTCCTGTGCTGGGATTGGTCTGGCCAGGTTTATTTATTATTTTTATTTTTTTAGGTTACTTACCTCTCAAGTTTACATTTATTCTTTAGAATTTTGCCTTTGAGAGTTGTTGGCTTTACGTTGATATTTGCAGTTTGCTTTGGATTGTACATCTCTGGGTTGCTTATTCTATCAACCAAATGTATATTTATTCACAAACTTATTGCCTTTAAAAAGGTTGGCCTTTGGAATAAAATGTAAATGATTTAGGAATAACTCTGAGGTTGCTTTTTAAGAAGATTTCATGCTGTGAAAAATATGGAGATCAAATCCAGTTCTAAAAATGTTGTTTCTATGACATTTAAATTAGCACCGATATCGATACCAGTATCAGGCGGAGCCCTGATCCAACACTAAAATGGTGGTATTGGTATCGGCGAGCACCAACAAATAGGGCACGATACCATTTTGAGAACCAAAAGTTTATTCAACTATTGTCAACAATTCCAGGTAGGCAATAAAAAGTTCATGATTTAAGATGAGATTTCTCAGATTTTCTCTCCAACAATTCAGATGTCATCGCCAAGGTACAACTAAACATTAAAACCTTTCTCAGAAGCTCCTTCCAGTTTAGGGCCATATTTTTGTTTTTTAATTTAGGTGTAAAATATATTTATTTGTGTTAGTAGGATTATGCAGGTTAATGTTAGCGGGCTGGATGAGCACATTTTACAACCAGGTAGAAAAAGCCTGTTCAGTTCTAAACTACCTAAAGGCAGAGCAGGCAGGAGATACCAGAATGTTGAGGCTGATCTGGAGTCTTTCTGGACTGATTAAAAAAGAAGTAATTTTTAGCTTTGTCTATTAGTTCTGTGTAGTTTCCAATGCTTGATGAATCAGCACTTCAGTACATATTTCAACAGCTCATGCCACAATGACTAATTTATTTAAAGGATATTTTGCAATATGGGTATTTTTCTCCAATCTTCTGTCCTCCGTCACCAACACCACTGAACCCTTTGCAGAACCCACTCTAACTTCCTTCTTGCTGATGTACTTTGTTAGGATGTCTGTTTCAGCTGAAAGAAAATAAAAACTTTTCAACTTAGTAGGCCTATTTCTATGATGATTAAATGAATAAAAAAGCATGATTTACACTGATCAAGTCAGTATAAATTTATTTTTTAATGAAATATGACAGGCAGCACCATATCAGACCATGACTGTCATGATGGGTCTTAGGTTCTTAGCCCACATGCAGAACACAACGGAGGCTGGGTAAAAGTTTAACAGAGTTTATTGAGTTTGCACAAAAAACACAAGATCATGAACTGGATCAGGAATTGGTCCGGGCTGGTTCACTGAAGTCTGCAGAGATGATAGTTTGATTAGGAAGCAGGCTGATGAGTTATTGATAATTCAAGAGTATACCTTGATTGAGTCCGGGCTTCTCTTTGAGAGAGAGGGAACCGTTGGGTCCAGAGACTGTTTGTTCAGCAGAGTCCAAGAGCAGCTGCAGCGTCTTGCTTCTGACTTAAATGGCAGACCTTGATCAGAGTTTCCAGCTCTTAGTTAGAGCAGCAGGGGAATCCACAGAGGAATCTTCAGGTTTGGCTCACAAGGGCAATCTCGGCAGGTTAAGCTCATCCAGAGCTTCAGGTTAGAGACAGGTTTCCTGTGAGGCAAAAACAAGGGAGAATTAGAATCAGATCTCTCTGAAGAGACAGCTAAGATTCTTCAGGTTCTAGGCTCAGGTCGCTAACCAAACTAGGTCAACACTGCGGCGTCGAAGCAAGGTCTGGCAGCTGGTTATAAAGGGCAGGTCTCTTGATGAGTAGATGCGTCTCAGGTGTGCTGGAAGACTCCAGCTCCAGGAGACCCACGGCGCACTCTGCTGGAGGAAGGTGGTACAGCTCCAGATCCCAACAATGACATGTTTAGAGTTAACGTTGAAACAATAGCGTGATTATTTCTTCTTCTGTCGAAGACAGTGTTGGATAATGAACTTGTTTTAAACACAGCTGTTTTGTTATTGATATATTTTTTTGTGCGAATTAAGCCTAATTTTAAAAGGCAGTATAAACACTTTTGTCTCTATTTCAGGAGTGTGGTAACATGCAGCTAAACATACTAAATACATTGTTCTGTGCATTGTGATTGAAATATCTTTAGTATTACGAAAAGTTACATATAAATGGAGTCTCAATGTTAGTTCTGTTACAATGAAGTCTACACTAATTTCAGTGTTAAATGGAATATGCTTGTGAATTTAAACTACAAAGCTTTTTAAGGGTTGATCCCAATCTGATTTTTTTGGCCCACATGCAACCTGGATCTGATCTTTTCATGGCAGTCTGAACAACACAGATCCGATTTTTTTTCAAAGCGACCTAGGCCACTTGGCTATGTCGTCCTGAATCTTAAACGAATCTGATCTTTTCAAATGCGATCTGTGTTGGAACGGCCATGTCACATTCAGCTGACCTGAACGCCATTAATACCAGTCAGTGGTCAATATTCTGCTTCTTGCTACACAGAACAACAACCATGGCAGATGATGAAGCAGAGAGCAGTATTTATGTTTACCAAATTTAAAAGAATGAGTTTTATGGTTGGAAAAGATCGCTAGATGCGCAACAGCGCTACCATCCATGTTTACTTCTCTAAACACAGCGCATGCTGGCCTGTGACGTCATTGCATCCTCTACTGCGCATGCGGGACACTAAGGTTGTATGAATGCAGTTCACACAGGAGATCACATAAAAGTCACATATATTTAGAAATATGAACGGCAAAGCAAAAAAATCGGATTTCACAAAAAAAAAATCAGAATTGAGCATCAAGGCCTGCAGTGTGAACATAGCCTTAGAAACACACATGTAGAGCCTTAAAGGAATAGTACACCCAAAACATGATTAGCCTTCATTTTCTACTCACCCCCATGCTGAACAACACTCTGGAGTACTTTTTTG
>NW_015150624.1:984732-989961 GCF_000732505.1 Cyprinodon variegatus
ATAATACTACTTCAGTGATAGTTTGAAGGTGTTACTTTATTGTATGTCTTATACCATGTCTGTTGGTTGTGCTGTTCTTTTTACATCTCTTTGCAGGTGATGAAGCAGACTGAAAATGTTTTATCGTTATCTCCCTTTTATCTCCTCTTTCTTTCATCTTTTCTCCTTTTACTGTTTTTCATTTCCTGTTCTACCTACATTGCAGTGTCCATATAATCTGTAAAACTCCCTGCATAATTTTAATAAAACAATTTATATGCATAAATCAAGCGGAACACTATGGCGATAGCCATACTGCTCTACTTGTGAAAGAAAAATCTGTTGGGCTCTTTTTGGCATCAAGACAATTATTCTTATTGCCACTGTAAAAAAAAAAAAAAAAAAAAAACAAGTAGCAGAACTCCCTCCAGAACCAGGAGACAAACTGGGGACCTCTGTCAATGTCAGTGGGGAGACAATGGAGCTGAAAAGCTTCACAGATTACTCTTTGTTGACTCCAAATTTTTGTGGTCTGTCCAGACCAGAAACGGAATACAGGAACCTTCCAGCCAGTGTCTCTACTCTCCAAAGCCAGTTCAAATGCCAGTAACTCTCTATCCCCAACATCCTAGTTCTGCTTGACTGCTGACAGTTTCTTACAGAAGAAGGCACAAGGATAGATCCTCACCTTCCTGACTAAGCACTACCCTGACCCCAGTGCTGGAAGCATCCACCTCGACTATAAACTGCCTCTTGGGGTTAGGAGACACCAGAACTGGAGCCGAGGTGAAAGCAGCCTTGAGTCTCTGTAAAGCTTGATCCACCAGATCGGGCCAGCAAACCCTAATCGTAGATGACATCAGGTTATGAAGGGGCGCTCCCACCTGACTGTAGTTTCTAATGAACCGGTGGTAAAAATTGGCAAACCCCAAGAACCTTTGAAGCTGCTTCCTATCTCTGGGAACTGGCCAGTCAGTAACAGCATGTACCTTCAAGGGGTCCATGGAGATCCGGTCAGGGGAGACCACAAAACCCAGAAAAGAGATGGTACTAATGTGCCACTCTCACTTCTCAGGCTTAACAAAGAACTGATTCTGGAGAAGGCGAAGCAGCACTGATCTTATGTGACGTCTATGGGACATCCAGGTCATGGGAATAAATTAATATGTCATCAATGTAGACAAGAACAAAGTGACCCATCAAGTCTCTGAGTACCTTGTTTACCAAGTTCTGAAAAACTGCTGGTGCATTGTTGAGCCCAGAAAGCACAGACATCAAAGGCTTTTCCTCTGCAGGTATAAATTGGAGACAGAAACATGGTCAATTCAAACAGATTTCGAAAAAACGTTGAACATGTTGCATCATCCAGATATTTTCCACCTCCTTGTGTGGTGCCAGGCAGTAGGTTGATAACACAATCAAAAGGTCTATGAGGAGGTAGGGCTGTGGCCTTGCCCTTGTTGAAAACCTCATAGAGGTCATGGTACTCTTCAGGGACAATAGAAAGATCTGGATCAAATTCAGAATTCCCAGAACTAACCGGCATGTTGGACTTAGCTGACCGTAAACGGGTACTAGAACAAACAGGAGACAAACCTAGCACCTTCACCCTTTGCCGGCCAATCTGAGGGTTGTGCTTATTTCGCCAGGTAGAGCCTAAAATGACAGGAACTTGAGATGATTCCATGATCAGAAAGACTAACCATTCAAAGGAACTGTGGAATTTTGAACCGCAATGTTTTTCCCTACCAAACATTGTGGGCTAACAACCGAGGAAATAAGTATTATGAAGTAAATATTAACAAGATGCTGAGAAGAAGCTATGATCAGCTAACTTTTCTGATGTCAACAACTGGATGTTATGGGGCGATTTTCTCATCATAGAATATTTTTATTACGAATACGCTGGATTACTTTTAATCTGTGGACCCTTATGGACTGATGGAGTATAAATAATTGAAGATTGGATTTAGAAAACTGCTTCTGGATGCCTTCAAAGATATGTTGTTGTGGCTGCTTTGTCACGTTTATATTTTTCCTTGCTGCTATATCTGTTTTAATTGTGCTTTGGTACTCACTGAGCCCATAAAATGGTGTTTGGTTTGTGGAGAATCTAAGCTTTCAAATGATGTCTATCATGTCAATATTGGTAAAAATTTTACCAGTGGAATTTTATGCATTTACCCCACTTAACATCCACTGGGTCGCAGACATTCAAAAAAATACAAGCTTCCCTACCGTGCCACACAATTTCCAGTGAGGAGTCTATCTAGCAGTATCATCAGCCTCAACATCTGTCATTGTTTCATGCATCTGTAAGCCCTGATTTGACTATCGTTTTTCGTTTCCACTTCTCAAAAGCCGACTCTGTCAAGTAAATTCACCAAAGGCTGCCTTCTTCACCTGACACTCCGCCAACAATGAAATATCACAAATATAACCAAATTTCCTGAATCTTACATGCACCGCCATGTGGACTTGCTTCTTTACCTCTAGAGAACAGTTGTACCACACAAGGAGGTGAGGAACCGTGCTAGCGTGGTGTGTAAATGGTCGTAAGGAACTGAGCTTGGCACTGATCGGTTTTCAGAGGATAGTGTAAGTGGGGATATAGAAAAGGAAGCAGAGATATAAAAAGTACAGTTCAGATTCTATTGGAGTTCCTGGTGCTTCAGTGGTTTAGTAGAATGTGCCTGTATATAAATGAGCCTATACTCCCCTGAACTGATAGCCCTGGATTTGATTCCTGTTCTGGGTCCATTAGCTGCATGTCCTTCCTGTTCTCTTCTTGTCCATACCTTTCTGAAGCCAGCTAAACGCAGGAGCCGGAGGGATAAATGCCCCCTCAGGTAATTTGCTGGAAGACAGAGCTTCATCATATCTCTGTCTGCTCCGCTCCGTGCTGTGAGCTCAGCAGAACCCTCAGCTTCCATTCATTATGCAGTTTATCTGAGGAACTCAGAATAAATGATAATATAAGTTTAGTTAATCTCAGCAGTGATGGTTGAGAAGGCTCATTTGCAGCTCCCAGTTTGAACTGGTTTCAGTGGTTCAGATTGACTGTGTTCCAGCTTAGCTCACTGGCGGAACTCCCTTCTCCTTCCACAGCTGAATTAATCTAGAATGAGCTTAATCTTCAAGCTAATATGATGATCTCATAGCAAGGCTGGAATGATCAATCAGGTTAGAGATCTACATAACAACTCCCCAGTAAAACCAGTTCATTCAAACTGTGGAGGCTCATTAATCCTAACCTGGCTCCGCCAGATGGATATGCGGAGCATATCCGTCTGGTGATAGACGGGCCAAATAAACCAATCAGATCAACGAAGCATATGACGTAACAGAGCAAAGACGAAGAGGAGCCAATTGATAGATCAAACTCTTGCCGAAACCAGTCGGGAGAAGAGCAAAAACATATTTTCCTCTGAGAAAAGCCTCCAGAGCAGTGTTTTGCTCTTCTTTCAGTGAAGAGGTACAGTGTAATTCCGATAAAACTTGCTCTATAGCCGCGCTAACGCTAGTTTCATCGGCTGAAGCCGCCATGCTCTTTAGACTGAACTGTCGCGCTTCTCGTTGCGTCACACCTCAACCAGCCTCAAAGCCAACACTGATTGGATGTTTGTTTGGTGAACTGCTACAAATTTTCTTCAACGGAGAATCTCCAGACTGATTAGTGAGTGAAACATTGAAAGCTCGCGAGATCAGGATGGTCTAACGAGGCTACATTAATCCCTGTTTGGATCAATGATAAACAGAAAATAGTCAGAAAGCAAAAACACAGAGGAGCCATTAGATTTTCACATTTAGAATCTATTCAGTTTTTGTCAGAACCAAAGATAAATTTTAAGATTCTAGGTTTCATATTTAAGTTTAGACCTCCGACAAGAAAAAGGTTTGAATTCATGATCTGACTATGAATCATAGTCTAGACGTTGTGTTTTTACTTGGACCCTAATTAACCAAAACAACAAAAAAAATATTCTCAACCAATCATCTATCTGAAATTTTAGTTCAATAAGTTAGATGAGTAAGTCAGGAGGAGTTTTTTTTTTTTTTTTTATGACGGCTTATTGAACATTGTTTTGAATGTCCACTAATAGGGCAGACAGCCTCTGGACTTCTGGTTGTCTGGTCTGTTTTTCTTCTCCATCATGGTCACCTTCGCAGTCAAAACTCCTGAGGTATTCAAGAATCCTAGATACTTCATGAAAGTCATCTAACACGAAGAACTTTGTTAAACTGCAGATATGATTTTTCCCTCTTTTGTATCAAATTTCTGCTATTAACAGAATTCATACAGGCAGGAAATCTGGGCCTTAACTTTAACAAATTGACACCTATTTTAGAAGGGTATTTTTTTTATCATTTTATTTTTTATTTTATAAGGGAGGAAGGGTTAGGAAGCAATGATATGTGTTTAGATAAATCCAAAAATTTTTAAGGTAATAAACTTTTATGACCTGCCTCTCAGCCAGTTTGTCATTCTAGGGTCATGAAACCCACCCATCTGTTTCTGCTCTGTGAATAAAAGACTCTGCTGTTCTGTTGGGGGTCAGAAGGGTGCTGAGATGTGAGCAGCAGCCTTTCTCATTCCTGCAGGAAAAGCTCTGTTTGAAAAAACCTTTGTTGTGCTTCAGATTCATTTTTGTCCTATATGAAATATGAACTCACAATATTTTGAATCTAACAGTTTCCATTAATGAGGATTTAAATTATTCGCTTGCTGATCGTGAATTCTTAACTGACTGATCTCAGAGTAAGGTGAGCTTTTTTGATTTCACCTTTTCTGAAGCCAAGATTATGAAGATTGATAAGTTGATAAAGGAAAAACCGCTCTCCATTCAGACCAGGAAATCACATTTTCTGAAAAGGAACTGGGCCGTTTCAATGAAACAGTAAAAGGAAAATCTATAAAGATAGACTGGAACCAGAGACGAAATTTTGATTTCAGAAGTGGGGGTTACGCAAGTATTTTCAAATAAAACTAACTTCATCTTGTTTGACCATCCGATCACAGACCAGATTCAGTGGCACCTCAGATGTTTGCAAAGTGAGCTTCTCAGGAGTGACAGCAGTGGTGGCCAATCACACAAGAAAAGACAGTGGGCCAATAAGGAGCTTGCTGGGGGTCTAAACTCAGGGAAGCTGGTTTCAGTTTGAACTGGTTTTCCGCTTGGTCATGGTGCTCGCCGAATGTCTGTGTACTGTAGCATAACATTGTTTTTGGACAGTAAAATTTGCAGGGGA